>NC_089582.1:80691720-80811720 GCF_019320115.1 Miscanthus floridulus
TATGATGAGACATTTGCACCCGTTGCTCATATGACTACCGTTCGTACTCTGATTGCAGTGGCTGCCACTTCAAACTGGGCTATCTCTCAAATGGATGTTAAGAATGCTTTTCTTCATGGTGACTTGAATGAAGTTTACATGCAGCCACCTCCAGGTGTTGATGCTCCCTTAGGATATGTTTGTCGTCTCCGTCGTGCCCTATATGGTCTCAAACAGGCTCCTCGTGCTTGGTTTGAGAGATTTGTTTCTGTGATACGAACTGCTGGTTTTTCAGCTAGTGCTCATGATCCTGCTCTATTTATTCACCTCTCTCCACGTGGGCGTACTTTGCTCCTTCTATATGTTGATGACATTTTAATTACTGGAGATGATGTGGAACATATTTCCCATGTGAAGAAGCAACTTGGTGTGCAATTTCAAATGTCTGATTTGGGTCCTCTTAGTTATTTCTTGGGCATTGAGATTTCACATTCTGCCAATGGCTATTACCTCTCTCAGTCAAAATATATACATGACCTTATTGTTCGTTCGGGCATTACTGATAATCGCACGGCTGCCACACCTATGGATATGCACTTGCAACTTCGTGCTACTGATGGAACGCCTCTTCAGGATCCTTCTCGCTATCGGCATCTTGTGGGTAGCCTTGCTTATCTTACTGTTACTCGACCTGACATTGCTCATGCTGTTCACATTCTAAGTCAGTTTGTGAGTGCTCCTACTTCTGTTCATTTTGGCCATTTGCTGCGTGTGCTACGTTATTTAAGGGGGACATCATCTCGATGCTTGTTTTATGCTTGCGATAGTCCACTTCAGCTTCATGCTTATTCAGACTCCACTTGGGCAAGTGACCCCATGGATCGCCGCTCTATCACAGGCTATTGCATTCTTCTTGGTTCTTCTCCTCTTGCATGGAAGTCCAAGAAACAAGCTGCTGTCTCTCGCTCTAGTACCGAAGCAGAACTTCGAGCACTGGCTACTACCACTGCAGAGATTGTATGGCTTCGATGGTTACTCGCTGATTTTGGTATATCTTGTGATGCACCCACACCTCTTTTGTGCGATAACACTGGAGCCATACAAATTGCCAATGACCCTGTCAAACATGAGCTTACTAAGCATATTGGTGTTGATGCCTTTTTCACTCGTTCTCACTGTCATCAGAAGACAATTGATCTTCAGTATGTACCCTCTGAGCTGCAACTGGCTGATTTTTTCACGAAAGCCCAAACTCGAGAGCAACATCAGCTTCATTTGATCAAACTCAATGCTTCAGATCCTCCGCTTCCACCTTGAGTTTGAAGGGGGGTGTTAAGTGTATATCAAGGCCCATCCTATAGGCCCATATAGCCCATGTGGCTCTCTATATATATATGGCCATCTCCACTAATTGAGAAATCTTCTGTCATTTCTAAGGTTAGTAACAATTTCCACTGTAGAAATTCCATTGAACCATAAATAGAATTATCCTTGTTAAGATGAACTAATTGCAAAATGTTATTTGAAGATTTAAGGCCTAAGGAAATTATTAATTCTAAGAGAATAGCATGTATTTGTCCATAAACATCTTTACTTGTTACTCTTGGCGATTTACATTACCTAGACCACTTAAGATGTATTTATGTGAACTATTATTATGCTGATGCATTGTTGAAGCAACGAGACGATGTGCTGAGTTGGAGTCCACGGAAGACCAAAACACAATGGAGGACTAGCACCTACGGAGCATTTGTCTCTAACAAAGATGAAGCTTAAGAAATGGAGTAAGAATTTATCTAATCTTAGCGGTACGATCAAGGACTGTAACTCTGTCTTGGAAACTCTAGATGCTTTGGAAGAACAAAGACCTCTTTACTTACAGGAGTACAACTTCAGACTCATTTTGAAGGAGCACATCTTAAAATTGCTGAGATACAAAAAGGAATATGGGAAAAAGAGATACACCATCAGGTGGACCAAATTTGGAGATGAAAGTACAAGTTTCTTTCATGCTACCACTACTGAAAGATATCGTATAAACACTATCACTAGCTTGGTTGCAGAAGATGGCAGAGACATATTTGATCATCATGAGAAGGCTGCTATTCTTCTGGAAGAATACAAAGGTAGAATGGGTTGTTCCACAACACCCTCCATCATTAGCGGAGCCAAGATGAGCACCTCGGGGGGGGGCTAATCAATAGAGATTTAGAACAAATGTCGAAGATTAATGGTGAAATCACGTTTTTTCTACAGTAAATACAAAGCAAAATCACTCTGTTCTTGGATGGTACCCCTCGTTCTCACTATGTCAAACATGAGCTTACTATGGAAAATCTTGCATGGTACCCCTCAACACGACAAATGACAAAGCTCAGCAACTGGCAGGAGTTTTTGGATGCAAGCTGGAATCCCTATCTTTTACATATCTCGGCTTGCCAATGGGAACTACAAAGCCAAGAGTGGAGCACTATGGGCCAATCATGAATAGAACTGAAAGGAGGCCTGCAGTTTCTAATTTTCTAACCCATGCTGGAAGATTAGAATTGGTAAACTCTGTTCTGTCCTCCCTCCCTACATATGCTATGTGTACTCTTCAAGTCCCTGATGCTGTTCTTGAATATATTGATAGAGCTAGACGGCACTGCCTGTGGAGAGGTTCTGAGAGCAATGCAAAAATGAAACCACTGGTAGCATGGAAGAAATGTTGTAAGCCGAAGAAGAAAGGTAGGCTTGGAATAATCAACTTGAGGAGCCAAAACTCTGCTTTGTTAATGAAGCACCTGGATAAATTCTACAACCAGAAAGATATCCCTTGGGTTAAGCTTGTCTGGAATGCTCACTATCAAAATGGTCAAATACCCCATGCTACCACAGATAAAGGTTCCTTTTGGTGGAGGGATCTTCTGAAACTTTGTGACATGTTCAGAGGAATTTCAAGCTACATAGTTGGAAATGGCTCAACGGTTCTCTTTTGGTCTGATGTTTGGAATAACCACCTTCTCCAAGAAAAATTCCCCAGATTATATTCTTATGCAAAAGATAACGAATTTTAGTGGCTAAGTTTCTAGAGAACAACACAGTGATGGCTCAATTTCATTTACCACTGTCAGAACAAGCCCACCAGGAGTACATGGAACTCCAGGACCTACTGCAGAATATTCAAGTGCAGGAACATTCAAAGGACACATGGCACTATATATGGGGAACTAGCACATGCACTTCTTCTAAATTTTACAACTTCCCATACAAGAATGTGTCCCCCCCTGCTCCTTTCCTGTGGATTTGGAAGTCCAAATGTTGCAACAAGCTGAGAGTTTTCTCCTGGCTCCTACTAATGGACAGACTCAACACTAGGAACATCCTTAGGAGGAAAAAGCACAAGCTGGAAGGCAACAACTACAACTGTGTCCTTTGCAATATGAATGTTGAAGAAACGGCTTTCCATCTCTTCTTCACTTGTTCTTTCATCCAACATTGTTGTCAGTTCCTTGGCATTCAGTGGAATCTTACGACAGATTTCCTACAAATGATGATACAAGCCAAACAAGCGTTTCCGTATCCTTTCTTCATGGAAGTGTTCATTATCTCTGCATGGCAAATCTAGAAGCAGCGCAATAACCTCATTTTCATGAGAGGACCTCCTTCCTTCTCTTCTTGGAGAAGATCTCTCAAAGATGAAGCTCGACTTCAAGCTTATAGTATTTCTGAAAACAAGCGATCTGTTTTTCTCTCCTGGGTTGATTCTTGTGTTTAATGATTCTTTGTCTTTCTTCTTGTTCTAGCCTTGCTAGGGCTTAGCTGAAGTGTTTTCTGTTTGTTTGGCTCAGTTTTTGTTTTTGTGTTTTAATAAAATCTTACAGTGGGGGCTTCCTCTGCTGTTTTCCTGGTTCAAAAAAAAAATAATGCAACGACTACTGATGGGAAGCACCAACTCTCTGATACAGTGATAACTGAGCCTTCACTCGATCACTCCCTTTATATTTAAGCATTCATATATTTTTAGGATTTCATTTTTGCATTTGACTTCTCTTAGAACTGTAATAGGATTGGAATTAGGCCACACAACACTTGTGCACTAGATAGACATACTTAGAAGCTTAGAGCACTTCAGATTGTCCAGTGCTGAAAGCCGTTTATGAATCATGTGCGAAATCAGGATCTGGTGGTATTTGATACAGAGCTTAGACAAATGATTAGCCTGGAGATGTTAGTTCGTTTTAACACACCCCTGACCTGGGGTATTAATGTTATATTAGTTCTTAAAATTTTCCCTAGCAAAACTGTATTATTATGTCACCTTGTTAAGGCTGACTACTGAAAATAGAAGCAAAGAAAATTATGAATATTACCTTCCCAGCACAGGCGATGCAGCAGCAGATCTCGTCAAATTGCTCACCAGGGTTTTGGTAGTAGTACTCGTCCAGGATGTCCTCGATGTCATAGGCGACGGCCTTCATCAGGCGTAGCCACTCCCGGACACTTTCCCTATCACTACCAAAGGAATTGTCCTCCGCCCGCTTCAGCTCGGGCTGGATGTCGGACAGCGTCTTCTTCATGTACTCGAGGTGGCCGTGGAAGTTGCAGCATAGCTTGATCTCTTCGTTCGCGAAATCGGAGATCTTGCGAGCTACCTGCGATGCAACGGCAGAAACCACGAGTGTTTCGATGCCAGTCATGCCTATCGACCGGTGTGCGTGTGTCATGTGTGTGAGACGAAGGAGGAACGACGGTCGACGGATTTGTTCACGACCAACCAAGCTGGAGTATTAATGGCCTGCGGAGCCCTTGGAGGGGTACCCACGACTTGCATTGGATCCGAGTTGACTTCTGACCTGTCGGCAGATGGTTTGGTGGTCGGTGTCGAGGGCTATTTAACTTTTTATCATTATAACGGATATCACATCTTCAGATAGTATTTTTAAAATTGTTCATATATATTTATCATCGACAGAGAGCATTTGATATATTCTTATCATTTTCGCTGACGTGGCACGCCAACTCGACCTGACAGCATAGACCGGTCACGAGAAATGACATTTTTGCCCCTCATCTATTTCTTCTATCTCTATCCCTTCCTCGCTCGACCTCCGGCCATGGCCGACGATGGGGTCCATGGCGGCGGCTGACAGGACATAGGGGAAGTTGAGGGCAAGGTTGCCGGGGCCACGGCTTGCAGGTCCACGGTCGCGCCTGACGCCGGCGACGAACATAGCCGCAGCTCGCAAGGGAAGGCTCGATCGCAGCGCCGAGGAATGGCGACCAAGCTGGTCACCGTCGGCGACCTCATCCACCGCGTCGCCTCCTCCTGCCTCTCCAACCGCCTGCCCTGCAACTACACCCTCCGTGATTCCGTCGACAGCGACCTGGACAACGACGACCCCTTTGCTGACGCCGTCTCCAGCAACGAGAAATGCCGGCAGTCCCCGTCTGCTACGGAGGCGGAGGAACTCGAGGAAGAGGAGGGGCAGGAGGAGGAGAAGCTCAAAATATGGGAGGAGGGGGAGCAGGAGAAGGAGAGGCTGGCCACCGCGCCCAAGGGTGCCGAGCGCGCCTGCGATGCGGACGCGCTGATGGCGGAGGTGTTCAACGTCATCTCCGGGGTGCGTTGCGCCTACGCCGCGCTCTAGGGCGTGCAGTGCCCCTAGGACCCCAACAAGATGCGCGCCGCGGACGCGACCGTCGTCGTCGAGCTCCGCCACCTCGCCCGCCTCCACGACCGCTTCCGCCGCCGCGGGCCACATCCCACGCCCGAACCTTTCCGCGCTGCCCCTCCGTGAGGCCATGGCGCCGTACGAGGCGGCACTCAACGACCTCCAGCGCCAGCTCCAATCCAAGCAGGCCGAGGTGGACGGGCTCAAGGAGAAGCTCACGCCAGCCACCAGCCGCCATAACGGGCGCCACCACCACCACCCGCTCTCCAAGCAGAACGGCCTTGGTGGCGCGTCGACGGCGGAGCTGTTCACCTCATGTGCCGAGCAGGCCCGCGCGGCGACGCGAGCGTTCGCGGGGCACCTTGCGCACCTGATGTGCGCCGTGGGGCTGGAGCTCGCGGCGGCCACTCGATCGCTCACCAAGATCTCGGTGTCCTCCCTGCAGCTGGCCAAGCACGTGCTGGAGGCGCACGTCACGTGCGCCCTCCTCGGTGGCTTCGAGCACGAGTCCTTCTACCTGGACGGCTCCCTCTCGTCGTTGCTGGACCCCGCCGCGTTCCGGCGGGAGGTCGAGCGAGGAAGGGATAGAGATAGAAGAAATAGATGAGGGGCAAAAATGTCATTTCCCATGACTGGTCTATGCTGTCAGGACGAGTTGGCGTGCCACGTCAGCGAAAAATAGCAAGAATGTATCAAATGCTCTCTCTCGATGGTAAATATGTAGGAGCAATTTTAAGAGTGCTATCTGAAGAGGTGACATCCATTATAATGGTAAAAAGTTAAATATCCCTGGTGTGGAGGATGCGTTTTTCTTCTCTTACTTCGTTCGTCCCAAATGTAGATGGGTTGGTGGTTGGTGCGGAGGATGAGTTTTTCTTCTCTTACTTCGTTCGTCCCAAATTATAAGATATTTTGACACTTGTTCATAGTTTTTACTATGTATCTAGACATAACATATATCTTGATGCGTAGCAGAAACCATAAATCTAGAAAAGCTAAAACATCTTATAATTTGATACAGATGGAGTATTATATTATATCCGCAACGGTAATGCTTCGCTCGCCCGTCCGGACCTCACCCTCGCCCACGCCGCCCTCGCCCGCCCACTCATTCCATGCACTACGCACCCTTAGGCCCGAGCCTAGGAGTGTGCGAGCGGTGCGTGGGAACAGGGCCCATGATTTCTAGGGACCCCAAATCCTAATGAATATATATAGGGTTATTTGGATTGAAGCCATTACAATTTTTAGTTTTTTTAGATTTGCCATTACAATTCAAGTATTTGAAGATTCACCATTACAATTCCTCAAGTGTCTTAAGCTTGCCATTATGGACATAATTGGCGTCCTTGGGCCCACCTGCAGTTAGTATGGCTACCATATTTGCGTATGGACATATTTACCCCTGTGGATAAGGTCCAGCCCTTAGGTCCATTCAGCCACATACTTGTACGAGACCTACCGTAACTGGTTGCTGGCGGCGGCGGTGCAGGTGCAAGCGGGCACGGTGTTGTGGTAGAACCTCCTAAATTATAGGATCTATATGCACCTGTCACTGTCCAATGACCTCTGATGACTATGCATGTTCCCAATAACTTAAGAAGACTATCGGGTGTCCTCGGAGAACTCCGAATCATCCATGATTTCCGAGCAGGATCCCATTATAGAGTCATTGCAGTATTACAACATTCATTCAAATATCTACATCAGAGTGAAATAACGGAAGTCTTACAGTAACTTAGTTTACAAAATAGTAGTTTCAAATCTTACAAACTAAGTTCGATAATTATTACAAACCATAGTAGTGGAGTGGCATTAGTAACATAATACAAACACACAATATAAGTACCCTGCCCAAGGGTCACACATTCACTTATCAGCATCGATCTGAACAACAGTCATGCAGCACGGTCCAAAGCAGACCTGCTCATGAGGCTCACCTGCAACAAGGGTCAACGAACCCTGAGTACAAAAGTACTCAACAAGACTTAACCGAAGTAAAAACTGATAAGACTCAGGAATGTAGGCTAGGGATTCAAGGTATGGCTTTAGCAATAAACAAAGTTCTTTTGCGTAAAAGCTCTCTAACAAGATTCTTTCTTTTAACATTTAAAACTTCATAAAAAACCATATATGAATCGGCCATGAACCGTAATGAGATCATGAACTTCATATCAAACTCTTTCTCAAATCCAGCTCAAGTTTCATTTGTTAACTACGATGATGAACAGTGAGTTGAGTCTCCATAACCAAGGAGCAACGACGATTCAAACCGATTATAACCCAGCTGGGGATTCCCAACCACACGACATATGTAGGTCCCTAACCTACATATACCAACCTGCCCTCAGATCCTCTAAAACAAGAACAGGTCCACGCCATCCGAGAATATAGTACTCCACCATTCCAGCCCATTGCCACGTGGGTACACGCTATTCTCGCCATCTCTCCACTCCCAGTGCGCGAGTAGCCATTCTCGTAATAGAATAGTTGAGTTAAGGCTTACCGAAGTATGTGATCAGTACTGCAAAGTCTCACCTCATGCAATTCAACAACGGACGTGTCTTAATCAACATAGGCGGAAAGAACCCGCTCACAAGACCTCCATGTCTTGTGGCTCCCATACACCGAGTCCGCCCGGTCTAGATTTATTACTCCACATGCTCATATCTCATGATAACATAAGTAACCAATCATATCAAAATCCCATGTAATTCTCACAAGTGATAGGTAATCACCCGATGTTTATTTGTCTAAGCATGACTAAGCATAACTAAGCAATTCTCGAATTAAAACGGGTAACAAGGTTGATAGGGAAAAACAAGGTTGATAATGCACCAATTAGGTTGTCACTCAACTCATAATCACTTAATGCAGTACTGAAAAGCAAAAGCGATATAAAGTTGTAAAACACAAGGTAGGTTTAAATGCATCCGGGGCTTGCCTTGGTTAACGGAAAAGTCAGGTTCCGGAGACGTTCCACAATTATCAAACCCGACCTCAACAGACGGATTAACCTCCTCCTCAACTTGATTGACTACCACGTTCTCGCTTTCGTTCACTACACATAGTAACAATGCCATGTTTAATATGATGTGAGATATAAAACGTGATGCTTGATGATGGATGCAAAAATTATTAACTTGAATACAATTTTCCTTCGCGGTACAGTTACAAGCCAAAACTAACTGAGCCTTTTTCATAACCCAAATACTTACTTTAAGTACCATGAATTATTTTATACTAATGACCCAAGGTCATCACTCAATCAAAAATTCAAACAAAACCTAAGTTATTAAGGTTTACTATTTGCTTTTATGAATTAATTATTTAATTAAAAGATATGAAATAAATCAACTTTCTCCAAATGAGCTAAATTTTTTTGTGAAGGCTCATCACCTGATAACTAAGTGGCAAAACAATTTTTATAATTTTTGGATAAATAATAAAGCCTAGAAAAATCATGAAAGCTCATTTATTAATTAATTAGAGCAATTTTTATCACATTCAAAATATACTGAAAATCAACATTTAATATTTTTTCTAAATAGTTTACATCTCAGAGAGGTCACAAAAAAATTTCATAATTTTTGGAGCTCTAATCAATTCTATACAAAAATAACAAATCATAGCACTATTCATTCAATTCTGTAAAATAGAAAAATCTATTTTCAAATAACGGTCACTGACAGGGTAACCCCACCTGTCAGCATCGTCTCCCACGCTCAACAACGATGACCGGGGTTTGACCACTAGTGAGGTCTCCAGCCACAGCGAAGGTACCAACACATTCCCCACATCACAATGCATCGATTGAATGCACTAGCTAGACTAATTATAGCGGGGTTCGAGCTTGACGCCGGCCATGGCGGCCACGACGGCGCGGCTGTGCTACGCTGACAAAACAAGGCTGGTAGCAGTTAAACAAAAGCACTTGGGAAGAATCAGGAGCTCACCCCAAACACGCTCGAGCAGAAATCAGGACCGGAGAAGCAACGGTGAAGCGGGACGACGATCACAGCAACCACGGCGGCGCAAGCTACGTCGGTGGTGGTGCTCCGGTGGCTGCAGTGGACAAAAGGATCCATCAACAGGGCACAAAGCATCACAGCAACATGGCAAAGTAGGAGCCGCGCTGAGCAAGAGCAAAGACGCACCGTGGAGTGCTGGCCACGGTGACGCGCACTCGACAGTGGTGCTGCCGGCCGCAAGGAAGAAAGGTGCGCACAATGATTTCCCGGTGGAGTCAAGCTTCAAGGGTTGGTTGGCAGAATGCGCAAGGAGCAAGTGGAGCTATGATGGGCTTTGCTATGACTGGTTGGCGCTACGGCGACGGCACAAGCTCGACGGAGCAACGGCGGCAGCGTTGGGAAAAACAGGGGAATTAAAACGGAGATGAACGACGACGGTGTAGGCCTTATAACGTGGCCAGGAAGCAAGAAGAAGCCACGCTGCAGCCTTCTCCACACCAGCATGAAGCCGAACGTGGCCACGAGCACGCCTGGAACGCCAAAGAAGGTCACCGACGGTGAGGTGTCGCCCGCCGGTACTGTTCCCAATATTTATAGAATTGCCACTCGCCTAATTTCGCAAATTACTCCCAAATTTATATAGTAACTCAAAAATATCCAAAAATAAAAGTTGTTCTAAATTAAAAGTTCTACCACTTTTCTTTAATAACCATACTCTAATTCGGTCCACATTTTGAAATGCAAGTTTAAAATCAAAAGGGACACTTTAAGTACATTTCGCCTTTTCAAATTACTTCAAATTTATAGAACAACTTTGAAAACTCTAAAAACCAACTTTGTACACCTTGACAAACTCTACACTTTTGCTTTTAGGCTCAACCCCAAAATGTACTTAGATTTCAAATTAGGTTTTCAGGGTAGAATTTAAACGTTGAAAATTAGGGTTTTCGGAAATTCCAAATCAATACAAAGATTTTGAACTTGATTCAAACCATATAAGTCAACACATATAACATAAAAGTAAACTTGTTTTAGTGGATGCATATCAAAGTTTTCACTAACACATGAATGATGTGCAATGCATATGATGACATGGCATGTTTTAGTATTTAAAACACCCGAGATGTTACAATCCTTCCCCTTAAAAGGAATCTCGTCCCAAGATTTAAAGTCCAAGGATAAGTAATGGGAAAGGAAATGTGTCAATCCAAAAACATTCAAAACATGTTCATAAACACAGCTAAGGTCCTTTTACAAAACATGGTTCAAAACAACAGAGCACAACTAACATTATTCTATATCAATGCAAGAAACTCTAGAAATTGTTCTAGCAAGAAATCTTCGGATTCCCAAGTAGCTTCTTCTTCAGAATGTTGATTCCATTGTATCTTATAGAACTTGATTGTCCTCCTTCGAGTGACATGGTCTTTCTGATCCAAAACTCGGATAGGATATTCGGAATAGGTCAAATCAGGTTCAAGTTCAACTCCTTCAACCTCAACATTCTGCTTAGGCACTCGAAGACACTTCTTTAATTGAGAAACATGGAACACATCATGTACAACTGAGAGATGTTCTGGTAACTTCAAGCGATATGCCACCTTTCCATACCTCTCTAAAATTTGAAATGGTCCAATATAACGAGGTGCCAACTTGCCTTTAACACCAAAATGGGTAACTCCCTTCATTGGTGATACCTTCAAATATACAAAATCTCCTTTGTTAAACACCAATGGTCTACATCATTTATCTACATAACTCTTTTGTCGGGACTGAGCTATCTTCAAATTACTTTGTATCTGCCTAACCTTTTCTTCTGTTTCTTTCACCAGGTCAACTCCAAAGAACCATCTTTCCCCAGGTTCAGACCAATTTAGTGATGTTCTGCATCTATGACCATAAAGTGCTTCAAACAGAGCCATTCTAATGCTCTCTTGATAACTATTGTTGTATGAGAACTCAGCCAAAGACAAACATTCATCCCACTTATTGGAATAGTTAAGGACACAACACCTTAACATATCTTCAAGTACTTGATTTACCCTTTCAGTCTAACCATCAGTCTGTGGATGATAAGTTGTACTATACAGGAGTTTGGTACCCAACGAAGCATGCAATTGTTTCCAAAAGTTGGAGACAAACTGTGTACCCCTATCTGACACTATGGTCTTTGGTACTCCATGTAAGCTCATGATTCTTGCTAAATACATCTTGACATACTGGATAGTAGGATATATACTCTTGACTGGAAGAAAATGTGCTGACATAGTTAGTCAATCTACAATAACCCATATTGAGTCAAAACCTTTTGATGTCTTGGGTAGACCAACTATAAAATCCATACTAATATCCTCCCACTTCCAAGCTGGAATAGGCAATGGTTGTAACTCTCTAGTGGACCTCAAATGGATAGCTTTTACCTTTTGACAAGTATCACACTTTGCTATATATCGAGCAATCTCTATCTTCATTTTGGTCCACCAAAATCTCTGTTTCAAGTCATGGTATATTTTATTACTTCCTGGATGAATAGCTAACCTGGTGGTATGTGCCTCTTCAAGAATTGACTGTCGCAACTTAGAAACCTTTTGTACCACAAGGCGATCCTTGAACCATAACACATCTGCATCATCTATCCTAAAGCATGTCGCTTTTCCATTCCTGACTCTTTCTTTGATATGGGCTATACCCTTGTTTTCTTTTTGAGCGGCAATAATCTGGTCTCGAATAGTTGATTCAACAATTATATTGGTCAAATTACCTTGTTGAATTACCTCTATATTCAACTTTTCCATCTCTTGACATAAAGTCAGATCCATTATTTTTACTGCCAGACAATTGCAATGACTCTTACGACTGAGGGCATCTGCAACCACATTTGCCTTACTAGGATGGTAATGCACCTCCAAGTCATAATCTTTAATCACTTCCAACCATCTTCTTTGTCGCATGTTCAATTCTGATTGAGTAAAGACATACTTTAAACTCTTGTGATCTGTATAAATATAGCAAGTATTACCAAGCAGGTAATGCCGCCAAATCTTCAAAGCATGGACAACCGCTGCTAACTCCAGATCATGAGTTGGATAATGTTCTTCATGTTTTTTAAGTTGTCTGGAAGTATAGGCAATGACTCGGCCTTCTTGCATCAATACACACCCAATACCAATACCCAAAGCATCACAATAAACATCAAACGGCTTCTCGATATCTAGCTATGCTAACACTGGTGTGGTGGTTAACAATCTCTTCAAAGTCTAGAAAGCTTCTTCATAATTAGATGACCAGACAAACTTGGCTTGGTTCTTCAACAACCTAGTGATGGACTTGGATATTCTAGAGAAATCTGGAATAAAGCGATGGTAATAACCCGTCATACCCAGAAAACTCCAAACCTGATGAACAGTGGTTGGTGGTTTCCAATCTAGTACATCCTTAACTTTGCTTGGATCTACAACAACTCCTTCAGCTGACAAGACATGTCCTAAAAACTGTACTTTCTTTAGCCAAAAGTCACACTTACTGAACTTGGCATATAACTGATGTTCTCTTAGGCGGGTCAGAACAATTCTGAGATGTTCTGCATGTTCTTTCTTGTTCTTGAAATATACTAAGATGTCATTAATGAACACCACTACAAACTTGTCTAGCTCAGGCATGAATACTAAATTCATCAGATACATGAAATGAGCTGGGGCATTCGTCAAACCAAAATACATTACCAGGTATTCATATAATCCATATCTTGTGGTAAATGCTGTTTTGGGAATATCTTCAGGCTTAATTTTGATTTGATGATAACCTGACCTCAAATCAATCTTGGAGAAAACTTTGGCTCTAGCCAGCTGATCAAAAAGTAAATCTATCCGAGGTAAGTGATACTTATTCTTAATGGTCACTTCATTCAATGGACGATAGTCAATACACAATGTCAGGGTCTCATCTTTCTTCTTCACAAAAATTGCAGGACATCCCCAAGGTGATGAACTAGGTTGGATAAATCCTTTATCAATCAACTCTTGCAACTGAGTCTTCAACTCGGCTAATTCCTTGGGAGGCATCCTATAAGCTCTCCGAGAGATCAGAGCTGTTCTAGGCTTTAGATCTATGTTAAACTGAACATCCCTATCAGGTAGTAGACTAGGTAAATCTTTAGGAAAAATATCAGAGAATTCACAAACTACCGGGATATCTCTAATCTCCTTGACAGAAGTCGCACAAACTTTTTCCACTGATCTCCTTAAGGTTGGAAGTTGGATAAGAAGCTGAGAATTACTATATGGCAAACTCAACCTTATTGTCCTATTCAAAGCATCTATAACATCCTTATGCTGATATATCCAATTCATTCCCAAGATCACATCTATATCCTGATCCTTGAGAATAATCATGGTAGTGGGAAAAATATGCCCACCTAGGTTTATGGGTACCTGGTACACCATTTCCTTAGTACACAAACGTCCCCTGGGTGACTGTATAAAGAAATTTTCCTTGGTTGCCCCAATTGGAATTTCATGCTTTATGACAAAGGGTCTATTGATGAATGTATGAGATGCACCAGAATCAAAAAGCATAACTACTGGATGATCGGCTACAGGAAACATACCCAGCATCACGGTCTCCCCTTCTGGAATCTCCTCGGCCTGAATATAGAAAACCCACCCCATCTTCTTTTCATCTTTGCCCTTCTAAGCATTTTGGTTGTTGTTCTTGTTCTGGGCTTGACCCTATTGTTGATTTCCAGGGGCCTTCTGAAAATTTCGATTATACTGCTTAGGATACGGACATTCCCTTAAGAAATGACCTAACTTTCCACAATTGAAACATGGGTAATTATGGCCTTGGGGTGTTGGAGCACGAACACCAGGAACATTTGTCTGTTGAGAGTTCTGGTAAGTTGTAGCAGGACTGACATTTTGTCGTTGACCAGCTTGGAACTGCTACGGATGATAAGGAGGATGATAGTGATTCACTGGATGATAGATTATTTTTTGTCTCTTTTGATTACCACCAAAAGATCCAGATGGCACACTCTTTTTCTTCTTAATCTCCTTATGCTACCGATATTTCTCCTCTAAAGCAATAGCAATGTTGACTGCCTCATGATATGTGACATTGGTGCAGGTAGTCATCATTGTCTGAAGTTTGGTATTTAGACCCCGCATGAACCACTTCTTCTTCTTGGCATCTGTGTTAACATGCTCAGGTGCATACTATGAAAGGTGATTGAACTTGCCCACATACTGCATGACTGTTTGATCACCTTGCTTCAAAGCAAGAAACTCATCAAGCTTCATGGCCATAACTCCCTCTGGAATATAATGGGTACGGAAAGCAGTATGGAACTCGGCCCAAGTTAACTAAATACCTGCTGGTTGCATAGCCACAAGGTTTGCCCATCAAGCAGTTGCTGCACCTCTAAGCTGTTGAGCAGCAAAAACAGGCTTTTGGAACTCCGTGCATGGAATGAGATCAAACTTCTGCTCCATGGTATGAAGCCAATCATTAGCTTCAAGTGGTTTGTCAGCCTTGGTAAACACTGGTGGTCGTGTATCTGTGAAGTCAACATAGGTAGATTCTTGCCTTGGATAATTACGACCATGGTTCCCTTGCATCATATTCTGATTACTTTGAGCTAACTCCTGAAGCAATCGAGCATTATCGGCAGTCACATTGACTAGTGCTACGATAGCATCAGCCAAATTTGGTGGAACTGGTGGCAGATCAGGAATACCATCCTCATCTTGCGAAGAACCAGGATTAGTCGAACCCCGAGTACGACGCATCTGTTCATGACAAACCAAACTTTACTCATAAATATTTATTGAACTGTTAAACGAGCTTGCTATAAACACATTACACAGGGCTCACTTATTTATACACAAGTCTGCACTTAAGCAAGACTACCCAACTAGACTAGAACTCGCTATATTACAACTCTACTCTTCTCCTCGATCACATCAAACCTCGTGATTGGTATCCATTCCAGAAACATTTCCACCTTCCTCATCACTTTCATTGACCATCATTACTTCTTCTAGATCTTCTTCTTCTTCCTCTTTCGGTTCATCATCATCTGCTATGATGACACCTAGGTCCATTACATCTGCCTAAGGCTCATGATTTGGATTCAGGAGATTGTTTAGCCTATGGACTTCTTCATGCAGATTGGTAGAATATTCTTCTAAGTCTTCTACATAGAACTCTAACTCATGAGCTCGGGCTCTAGCTACATCTTCTCTATGCCAAGCCTCATTTCTTCCTTCCACCATATGAACTAACATATGCTCATAGTTCTTATGAGCGGTGGTGAGACACCTCAATTGATCCTGTAATTTGCCCACCTAGATGGCATCCAAGGCCCTATCTCTAGTAGCATGTGCTAACTCTGCTAAAAGCCTCTGTATCTCTGCCTGGGGATTAGGCCTAAAGCTGCTACTGCTAGCACCATCACTCCTAGGGGCAAGCTGGTGATGAGGAACTCCTTTGGGTTCAACGAACTTACGGGGTGTTACCTTGGTACGAGCCATACTATAGGAAGCAAAATTTCAAAACAGTAAGACGATCTGATAATAGTCTCTAGAGAAGCAAGGATGGATTACACAACTCAACCCAGACTCACTACCCAACCTAGACTCAGAGGGAAAGTAAGTAACAACTGGATTAATCATGATGCATGAATCGTTCTTACGAACAAAAACATCAAAGCTCATAAACAATAGTTGTTATTATATAGGGCATAATAAGATTACTACACCACACAAAGCCTTTTTTATCAAATAAGGAATGGTGAGAATGAAATAAGATAAACCAGAAGCAATTTGGACCAAATTAACAGGTTAAATTTATTTGTCCAAATCATTTTGAAGTTTTTGTAAAACCATACAACAAAAACTTTGTAATGATTGCTCTGATACCATTCTGTGGCAGAACCTCCTAAATTATAAGACCCACATGCACCTGTCACTGTCCAATGACCTCTGATGACTATGCATATGTTCCCAATAACTTAAGAAGACTATCGGGTGTCCTCGGAGAACCCCGAATCATCCACGATTTCTGAGCAGGATCCCATTACAGAGTCATTGTAGCATTACAACATTCATCCAAATATCTACATCAGAGTAAAATAGCGGAAGTCTTACAATAACTTAGTTTACAAAATAGTAGTTTCAAATCTTACAAACTAAGTTTGATAATTATTACAAACCATAGTAGTGGAGTGGCATTAGTAACATAATACAAACACACAATATAAGTACCCCACCCATGGGTCAGACATTCACTTATCAACATCGATCTGAACAACAGTCATGCAGCATGGTCCAAAGCAGACCTGCTCATGAGGCTCACCTGCAACAAGGGTCAACGAACCCTGAGTACAAAAGTACTCAACAAGACTTAACCGAAGTAAAAACTAATAAGACTCAGGAATGTAGGCTAGGGATTCAAGGTATGGCTTTAGCAATAAATAAAGTTCTTTTGCGTAAAAGCTCTCTAACAAGATTCTTTCTTTCAACATTTAAAACTTCATAAAAAACCATATATGAATTGGCCATGAACCGTAATGAGATCATGAACTTCATATCAAACTCTTTCTCAAATCCAGCTCAAGTTTCATTTGTTAACTACGATGATGAACAGTGAGTTGAGTCTCCATAACCGAGGAGCAACGACGATTCAAACCGATTATAACCCAGTTGGGGATTCCCAACCACATGACATATGCAGGTCCCTAACCTACATATACCAACCTGCCCTCAGATCCTCTAAAACAAGAATGGGTCCGCGCCACCTAAGAATACAGTACTCCACCATTCCAGCCCATTGCCACATGGGTACACGCTATTCTCGCCATCTCTCCACTCCCAGTGCGTGAGTAGCCATTCTCGTAATAGAATAGCCAAGTTAAGGCTTACCGGAGTATGTGATCAGTACTACAAAGTCTCACCTCATGCAATTCAACAACAGACATGTCTTAATTCAATCAAAACCTAAGTTATTAAGGTTTACTATTTGCTTTTATGAATTAATTATTTAATTAAAAGATATGAAATAAATCAACTTTCTCCAAATGAGCTAAACTTTTTTGTAAAGGCTCATCACCTGATAACTAAGTGGCAAAACAATTTTTATAATTTTTGGATAAATAATAAAGCCTAGAAAAACCATGGAAGCTCATTTATTAATTAATTAGAGCAATTTTTGTCACATTCAAAATGTACTGAAAATCAACATTTAATATTTTTCCTAAATAGTTTACATCTCAGAGAGGTCACAAAAAAAATTCATAATTTTTGGAGCTCTAATTAATTCTATACAAAAATAACAAATCATAGCACTATTCATTCAATTCTGCAAAATAGAAAAATCCATTTTCAAATAACGGTCACTGACAGGGTATCCCCACCTGTCAGCATTGTCTCCCACGCTCAATAGCGATGACTGGGGTTTGACCGCCAGTGAGGTCTCTGGCCACGGCGAAGGTACCAACACATTCCCCACATCACAACACATCGATTGAATGCACTAGCTAGACTAATTACAGCGGAGTTCGAGCTTGACACCGGCCATGGCGGCCATGACGGTGTGGCTGCGCTACGCTAGCAAAACAAGGCCGGTAGCAGTTAAACAAAGCACTTGGGAAGAATCAGGAGCTCACCCCAAACACGCTCGAGTAGAAATCAGGACCGGAGAAGCAACGGTGAAGTGGGACGACGATCACAGCAACCACGGCGGCGCAAGCTACGTCGGCGGCGGTGCTCCGGTGGCTGCGGTGGACAAAGGATCAATCAATAGGGCACAAAGCATCATGGCAACATGGCAAAGTAGGAGCCATGCTGAGCAAGAGCAAAGACGCACCGTGGAGTGTTGGCCACGGTGACGCGCACTCGACGGCGGTGCTGCCGGCCACGAGGAAGAAAGGTGCGCACAGCGATTTCCTAGCAGAGTCAAGCTTCAAGGGTTGGTCGGCAGGATGCACAAGGAGCAAGCAGAGCTATGATGGGCTTTGCTGCGACTGGCTGGCGCTACGGCGACGGCACAAGCTCGACAGAGCAACGGCGGCAGCGTCGGGAAAAACAGGGGAAGGAAAACGAAGATGAACGATGACGGTGTAGGCCTTATAACACGGCCAGGAAGCAAGAAGAAGCCATGCTGCGGCCTTCTCCATGCCAGCATGAAGCCGAACGTGGTCATGAGTGTGCCTGGAACGCCGAAGAAGGTCGCCGACGGTGAGGTGTCGCCCGCCGGTACTGTTCCCAATATTTATAGAATTGCCACTCGCCTAATTTCCCAAATTACTCCCAAATTTGTATTGTAACTCAAAAATCTCCAAAATAAAAGTTGTTCCAGATTCAAAGTTCTAAAACTTTGCTTTAATAACCATAATCTAATTCGGTCTACATTTTGAAATGCAAGTTTAAAATCAAAAGGGGACACTTTAAGTACATTTCGCCTTTTCAAATTACTTCAAATTTTATATAACAACTTTGAAAACTCCAAAAATCAACTTTGTACACCTTGACAAACTCTACACTTTTGCTTTTAGGCTCAACCCCAAAATATGCTTAGATTTTGAATTAGGTTTTTAGGGTAGAATTTAAACGCTGAAAATTAGGGTTTTCAGAAATTCCAAATCAATACAAAGATTTTGAACTTGATTCAAACCATACAAGTCAACACATATAACATAAAAGTGAACTTGTTTTAGTGGATGCATATCAAAGTTTTCACTAACACATGAATGATGTGCAATGCATATGATGACAAGGCATGTTTTAGTATTTAAAACACCCGAGGTGTTACAGGCGTGAGCCAAGGTGGCCAACGTGCGGGTGTGAGGTGAGCGGCGGGCGGGCGTGAGGTGGCCGGCATGAGGGCACGAGGTGGGCGACGTGCGGGCGGGAGGCATCAGGCGTGCGCGGCGTGGATGTAGGTAACTGGTGCTAGGCTGGAGTTGTGGTGCAAAGCGATGCAGCGACCCTGATGTCTGGGTCACCTGCACAGCTATGCCCCTCCACAGGGGAGATGGAAGACAGCGACAACAGGTAAATTTTGGTCCTATGCACCCATACATATTGACACATTGAGTTTCATCGGCCACCGGTTTCATTTGCGGTAGGATTGACTTGCTCTGGCTCCATTTGTGTAGGATCTCTAGTTAGCCTAGAGGGGGATTGAATATGCCTGTTAAAACAAACAAATGTCAAATTTCACCCACGGCACTGCCGCTCTTGGCCTATGGCACTGCCGTGCTGCGGCACTACCGAGGCAAAACAGCGGCAATGCCGCACTTGTAGGCAACTTCGACCCACAGTTCAAAATCTATATATTAAAATTTGGATCAAAGAAATTACTGAGCTTCCTATAGGTGTATAGATCATAGATTGACAGCTAGAAGTGGTAGGAGAAGCACAAGCAAGTACATCAGCCACAAACCCTAGAAATCACCTCAACAACAATATAAATGACAAGAATGTAAATCAAGCACACGGTGACACATAAATTTATCCTGTGGTTTAGCTCGCCACCAAGGCTTGCCTAAGTTCACGTTGTTGAGGTTAGCCACTAAGGCTTAGGGCTTTGCAACCCTTCCTCGTTCTCAAGTCAAGAGACTTAACTCTTGAGATGAGGGGTGAGTTTACTAGCTTCAAGAGATGGTTACAAACCTTTTGGGGCTGCCACACAAATTGGCAAGCTCCATGGATGACGCTCTATTCAGCTAGGAGCAAAGCTCCAAGAGTAAATGAACACAACCACCGACCAAAACATGAATCAAGTGCTCTTTAGAGTTGGGGAATCAATGGATCTGCTCTCTAATCGAGTTTGTGATCTTTTTCTCTCAAGGGTTGATGGGAAAATCACAAGGGAAAGCTTGAGAGCTTTAGGGCACCAATAGAGGAGAGAGAGTGAGTGTTGAGCAAAGCTGCATCAGTCTGAATGACTGGGAGAAGAAGAAGACCGTTGTGAGCGAAGGGGAGATGTATAAATACCACTCCTTGTCCTAATGGTCAAATAAGTCATGGTAGTGCCGTAGCCTATCTACGGCAGTGTCGCTCTATGGCATAGCCGCGCTTTAGGTGCGGCACTACCACACCAAGCCAGACAGCAAAGGGTAAAGGAGTGTTGAGCTAGCTGTCATGGCTAAACTTTGAGGATGCTTTAGTGTAGGATTGAGCACTTGGTTGCACATGTTGACTTAAGCATTGTGTCCCCCTTTATAGTATGGTATTTCCTGTATTCAAATTCAAAATATAAAATAAAATAAACCCTCTTTGAGCTTGATGCCATCACCTTTTGTGATTGGGGGCTCTTCCATTATGTATAACATCCTCTCTTATGATTCTCCTGCTTGTCATCTCGATAAATCTCATTAGTCCTTCAATTGAGTGGTCATTATCACCAAAACCCACAATTAGGGCTTGATTGCACTTACAATCTCCCCTTTTTGGTGATTGATGATAACCCAATTAGAGCTTACAAAAGATATGAAATGTAACTGATATTTTTTCGAGCCATGGGTGTAGAGTCTCCCCCTAAATGTGTGAATTGAGAATTGAATTCTCAAATTAGCATTAGAGGCCAAAGTTCACACTTTTAGTTAAAGTGGTGGTGCTCCCCCTACATCCATGCCTCTGTGGGGCGCTGCATACTATGTCATGTATATAAACATGATGTGAATGACAGATCATGCACACAAAAGTTTGCTGATGTGGAGGGTGTGACACTGCCGCTCCTTAGCCGCAACACTACCGCACGATGGCACTACCGGGCATGAAGTGCGGCACTGCTGCACTGTCTGCAATAGCACAGATTAAACCAAGCACCACATAGCTGTTCATATATATAGAGATAAACAACCTAACTCAAATATATGACAAGCTACATCACACAAAAATATATGTCCACATCCGATACAATATAGAATACTTAGGTGGCAATATTACAATAAAATAGAGTTTTGAGCGACTCTCAAACTCACTCCTAACAAACTACTCTCAACGGATATGACATGAAGCTCTTTCATCTAGCTGCAGCAACCACATGGCATCGAAAAGGATCGACCCCTCTAATTTCCCCCCCTTTGGCATAAAGCACCAAAAAGAGAAGAAACGAGAGAAGTCAACCACTCACTCCTCATCTTCTTCTTGGATGTCCTCCCAATCGACAACATCTCCAACAGCCACACGACCATCACCGCCATCATCATCGTCATCGTCGGAAGACACCACCGCCCTCCCTTGGCGATGGGTGGTTGAAGTGTGATGAGTGTGGCGCATAGAGCGCAAAGTCGACCCCAAGGTCATCTCGTAGTAAAACTCCTCGATCTCATCCTCAGAATCTGAAAGACTGGGCAAGTCATAATGTGGAGGAGGTGGCGGTGGAGGAAGAGGTCGAAGATTTGCAGCCGCACGCATCTCATGCTGCTCCATTGGAGTCTCATATGCCCTCTCAGCTGCATATGTGCACTTGCCAAAGAGGGCCTTGATCCACTGCACCATCTTGTTCTTCTTCTTCCTCCCATGGCAAGAGGATTTAGACACATTAGAGGGAGAGGCAATGGTCTCACTGGCCTTGGCATGTCTAGCCTTCTCAATCTTGTATTGCTCATGCAAACCATCCTTGACAAACCTTAGCCGGTGACTCTCTCAATCACAAACATCAAGTAAGGAGCATAGGGCA
The DNA here is from genome assembly GCF_019320115.1 of Miscanthus floridulus. NCBI lineage: Eukaryota > Viridiplantae > Streptophyta > Magnoliopsida > Poales > Poaceae > Miscanthus > Miscanthus floridulus. Next base: position 80,714,009 of record NC_089582.1, read on the forward strand.
GCTCCTTCCTTGCATCATCCATTGCCACTCTAATCTCTTGCCACATAAAGCGAGGAACATTGAATTTATCTCCCCATGGAGCAAACCTAGCAAGCACATTCCTCACATATCCATTAAGATCAAATGTGGCTCCATCCTTGGGATTAATTGTGTGCCTGATCAGGTTGTTAAGAATGTAGTAGTAGCTCTTCAGGCCCTTCACCTTGCCATCTACAGATCTACCATCAAGATACATGAATGCTATCTCTCTAACCTCAGCCCTCCGCTCATCATGAATATATGAGAAACCACGGTGCTCCTCATAAAATCCAAGGATACAGCTGAAGGTCACAAAATCAACATGATAGTGTCGACCTTCTATCATCTAATGTATCTCATCAGTGTCGCTCTTATAGAAGTAGGTGGCATGGAACTGAGCTAGCACCTCTATGTTCTAGTTGTACCTGAAGGCCATGATATCTGTCAAACCAAATCTCTCACAAGCCTAAATTGCCTGATTAAAATTAGGGTCATTCTTCTCTCTCAACTCCTCCCAATCAATGTACTTCATCTTCACAATCTTGGACTTCTTGTTGTTGAAAATGACTAAGGTGTAGAAGTTGGAATGGAAGACATTCCAAAATCTATAATCAACGCCTAGATCCTTTGACACCAAATATGGGTTCTCTTCTCTAGCCTCTTCAACCATTTTTTGCTTACCCATATAGTCAACAACTGGATGCTGACGGGTGTCATTTGCTCTCTTTTCCACCACACCCTCATCATAATTTCTGAGATATGAAGGATCAAACTCATCAAGGTCTAGTGGTGTATCCGGACATGCATCAGGAGAAATGACACGCTCAGCCAACTCAAGAGCTAATTCCTACTAAATTTGCTCATCATGGCTCCCCCTATCTCTGGCAACTCCTGCTGCTCCTCTGCTACTGCCTGCTGCACCTCTGCCACGACAAGAGAGAGAGGCTTTTCTCTTGGTGCATCAAACTTCCTCCTAACCCTCTAATCATCGTCTCCTCCTGATGCCATCTATGCCAAAGAATAGACCCGAATGAGAAACTGTATAATTGGAAAGTAGAAGAACACTTGTGAAATGGTTTGAATAGGCGAGATGCTTTAGATCTTGAGCTAGAGAAGCAACCTAAGCACAATTGATTCAGGTGGTGCGGCACTGCCGCACCTGGTGCTTCGCCTAGTTCACGACTGATTTCTTCTTGCTTACTCAAATCACTTCTCAAATGCTCTTCTAGACAATCACACAATCTCAGAGCATATGGGCATATCAAAAATGTGGATTCATGCCATAGATAAGTAAGGTGGCACCATGATTAATTCAGTAATAGATATGGTGGTTAGACCCAATCACTACAGAGAATCATCAATGGAATGTCATTAAATTTTATAGGAAACACCTGCAGCACGTGGCACTGCCACATCCAACATGCGACACTGCCGCATGGGCTAGTGACATTCCACCCATGAGTCTTTGTTTTGATTTAATTTAACCATCACATCTACTTCTAATCTGATCATGTTGTCACTAGAAACTAAAATCTAGCAGCAAATGAACTCCATTGCATAGATCGGGGAAGGTTTAGGGTTTCACCTTTCTACTCATAGATTGAAGAGGGAAGGAGAGAAATCGCTCCACCCAAGAGTTGTAGCGGTGGCTAGCGAAGCACTGGAGGTCCGACAGCCAATGTGGCACCGCTAGGACGCGGCGCAGAAGGCGCGGCGATGGCACGGCGACATGAGCGCGCGTTAGTGAAGAGAGTGGCACAACTAGATGAATGTGAGAGAGAGATGGAGTTACTGTAGACCTAATGGGGTAAAGGATAAGAAATGGGCCCTGTGGTAACTGCCATTGCGGCCCAGCTTCCAAGCAAAATTCAAAATGTGGCACTGCCACGGCCTTTACGTGGCACTGTCGCATCCTGCAACAGCAAAGAGTTAGCTACAAACTAAATAGCTCTACATACATAGGATATGGTCACATATCTCTAGCGTATTATGATCAGTAACAGATAAACAATACAAGCAATTATCATAATAAACTAGTTCCATTTGATAAAACATTTTGAAACACTTGTATTAAACCTTTACAAACCTTTTGCCTATACATACTAGTTGATCAAACAAAGGTGTGCTACAGTTCAAACCATGTTACAAGAATCAACTATATTAGCTCACTATGCAAAGCACAAAACCTTGACTCATCGAGAGGCTTAGTGAAGATATCCGCTAGTTGCTTTTCGGTGCTCACATGGTGAATTTTGATATCTCCTTTGGTTTCGTGGTCTCTCAAGAAATGATGTTGGATGTCTATGTGTTTGGTTCTTGAGTGGCTTACTGGGTTGTTAGCAAGATTTATGGCACTTTTATTGTCACACAATAATGGGATTTTGGTAAAGCGACATCTGAAATCTTGAAGGGTTTGCCTCATCCAAAGTAGTTGAGCACAACATGCACCGGCTGCAACATACCTGGCCTTGGTGGTGGAAAGGGCTACACAATTTTGCTTCTTAGAACTCCAAGACACTAGGGATCATCCAAGGAATTGACATGTCCCCGAAGTGCTTTTTTGATCTACTTTGCAACCGGCGTAATCGAAATCCGAATACCAAAGTAGATCAAACTTAGAGCCCTTAGGATACCACAAGCCAAGGTTAGGAGTGTGTACTAAATATCTCAAGATTCTCTTAACGGCCACTAAGTGACACTCTTTAGGGTTAGCTTGAAATCTAGCACACATGCACACACTAAGCATAATATCGAGCCTAGATGCGCACAAATAAAGTAGAGAGCCGATCATGGAACGATATACTTTGGTGTCCATGGCTTTCCCATCATCATTGAGATCAAGATGTCCATTGATTGGCATGGGAGTTTTGATAGGCTTGGCATTCACCATGTCAAAATTCTTGAGCATATCATGGGTGTACTTCGTTTGACTAATAAAAGTTCCATCCTTCACTTGCTTGATTTGAAATCCAAGGAAGAACTTCAATTCACCCATCATGGACATCTCAAATCTCTTGGTCATGATCCTACTAAATTTCTCACAAGAAGTATGATTGGTACTACAAAATATTATGTCATCGACATATATTTGGCACACAAAGATATCTTTACCAACTTTTCGAGTGAAAAGGGTAGGATCGACTTTGCCTATTTCAAAGCCTTGTTTAAGTAAGAATTCCTTAAGGCATTCATACCATGCTCTTGGTGCTTGCTTAAGCCCATAGAGTGCCTTTTGGAGTTTGTAGACATGGTTGGGAAACTTGGGATCTTTGAAGCCCGGTGCTTGCTCAACATAGACAAGTTCTTGAATGGGGTTGTTGAGGAATGCACTCTTCACATTCATTTGATATAGCTTAAAGTTGTGATGAGCGGCATATGCTAGAAGCATTCGGATTGCTTCAAGCCTTGCCACCGATGCAGATGTTTCTTCAAAGTCCAAGCCCTCTACTTGAGTAAAGCCTTGAGCATCCAACCTTGCCTTGTTCCTTGTCACCATGCCATTCTCATCTTGCTTGTTGCGGAAGACCCACTTGGTGCCAATCATGTTCGTCTTGGGTCTTTCCACCAAAGTCCAAACTTGATTCCTTTTGAAGTTGTTTAGCTCTTCTTGCATGGCCATCACCCAATCCTCATCTTCAAGTGCTTTTCTACTTTGAGAGGTTCCAAAGAGGAAATGAATGAGTAATATTGTCAAAATTTTGCTAAATGAGAATGAGTCAATACCCCCTTTCGAAGACTCCCAAGGATGTTGTCAATAGGGTGATCCTGTTGTATTGTTTGCTTTAGTCTTGGGTGATCAATGCCTTCTTGTTCATCTTCTGAGCCTTCATCTTCTTCTTGCTCAAAGATTGGTTGTAGGTTTTATCCACGAACTGGAGTTGAATCAACTGCTGCTGACTGGGTAGGTGCTACACTACCACTCTAAGGCATGGCACCGCCATGTGTAGAAGTTTTAGCAGGGGTCTTCTGTTGTACTTCATCAGGTACATCAGCGGAAATTGGTGAGTAGCAACTTGAGGAACTCCACATCTGTAGCTTGATCTTCTTGTGGTCTAATATCACCAATAGCTAATTGCTTGATTGCTTCACATGGTGGATCCTCCTTTCCTACAACACTTGAATCAACTTGCTCTACTTGAGAGCCATTAGATTTATTAAATGTCACATCTATCGCAATTTCAATTCTCCCAGAGGTTTTGTTGAAAACACGGTAGGCATGCTCATTTGATCCATAACCAAGAAGAAAACCTTCATCAACTTTAGGTGCAAACTTAGAGGTTTTGGGTTTCTTGTTAAGTATGAAACACTTGCACACAAACACTCTAAAGTAAGACACCTTTGGTTTGTTACCAGTTAGAAGCTCGTATGAAGTTTTCTTCAACTTCTTGTGTAGGTAGACACGGTTGATGGCATGACAAGCGGTGTTAACGGTGTCACACCAAAAGAGGTCCGGCGTCTTGTATTCATCTAGCATTGTCCTTGCCATGTCAATGAGTGTACGGTTCTTCCTCTCTACTACACCATTTTGTTGAGGGGTGTATGGAGTTGAAAACTCATACTTGATGCCCTCTTCATCAAGAAACTCCTCAACAAGAGTATTCTTGAATTCGGTCCCATTGTCGCTTTTCACTTTCTTGATTGGGAGACCAAACTCCTTTTGTGCTCTTCTAACAAATATCTTTACTTTCTCTTGAACTTGGCACTTGTCATATAAAAAGAACACCCAAGTGAAACGGAAATAATCATCAACAATAACAAGACCATATTTGTTATCCCCGAGACTAAGGTAGGCGACCGGTCCAAAGAGATCCATGTGAATTAACTCCAATGGTTGCTTGGTGGTGATGATGCTCTTTGGTGGGTGAGGTACACCTACTTGCTTTCTGGCTTCACAAGCGCTATAAATCCTATCTTTCTCAAAGTGAACATTTGTTAGTCCAATGATGTGTTCGTCTTTTAGAAGTTTGGCCAAGTTCCTCAACCCATGCTAGATTCTACCACTAAACAAGTCTCAAGCTTAGCTTTACTTTTGTTGAAATCAACTAGGTAAAGCTTATTCTTTAATTGACCCATAAAGACAATAGAGAAATCCTCTCTTCTAAAGTCTTCCACACCCTTATCCGTAAAGAGACAATTGTAGCCCATCTCACACAATTGAGAAACGGACAACAAATTGTAACTCAATAAATCAACATGTAAAACATTTGTAATTGAATGCTCAAGGGTTATAGAAACTTTACCAAGACCAATCACATCCCCCTTTGAGTTGTTTCCAAAGACAATATTTTCATTTGAGTGTGTCATTGGGGAATATGATGAGAACATACTCCTTTCCCTGGTCATATGATTTGTACATCCACTATCAAGCACCCAACTTGATCCACCGAAGGAGTATGCCTACAAAACAAATTTAGTTCCTTGGTTTAGGTCCTCAACTAGACTTGGGGCCTTGCATGTTAGTCACTAATATCTTAGGAACCCAAATAGAAGTGTTTCGATGAACATTAGTTTCCTTGCCAACATATTTGGCCACAACTTTTCCACTGTTGTTGTTCTTCAACACAAAGCATGATGTCAAGCTTTGTCAAGGTGCATGGGCCTTTGGTTGATATGCATACTTGTTCATAGTGCCCCACATTAATTCCTTTGGCTTCTGAGAAACCTGCTTTTGCTGGAACACCTTCTTCATGGGCTTAGTCTGATTAGGAACAGAATGGGTAGCCTTCCCATTTTTGCGGGGCGTGGCACTACCGCCCTTCACTACGGCACTGCCATGGATTGTGTAGGTTGTTCTGCACCTATTCTATCCTTCCTCTCAAACTGCACACACTCATAGCCATTTACTATATTTCTTCTATTTGTCTTGGCTCCTTTTGTGTGGCTGAGCCCATGCTTGATTAAAGGATGCCTTCCTTTCTTGTATTGTGGCGCTTTTGGTTCATCCACTTTCTTGCCACTAGCTTGAGCTTTGCCATCCATGCACCCTTTGCCTATAATCTCATTGAGCCTAGTAATCTCTTTTCTCATAGCCTCCATGTTTGCATGGTTAGTGGAATAAACATTCAAATCAAGATTATAGCATTTTCCACAACCTTGGCTAACGGAGGGAGTAGAGGTTTCTTTTGCCTGTGAGGGATGTGAGTTGCTATCCCAAAGAATGCCATATTGTAGCTTAAGTTCTTTGTGCTTTTCATCTAAGTCACAATACTTTTTCTTGAGAGCATTATGTGCTTTCTTTGTAATAGCATGGTCCTCTTGCTCTTTGGCCAAAGCCTTGCGCAAGAATTCTATTTCACTTCTCTCTAATGCAAGAGCTTTCTTGCTAGCAATGTAGAGATCCTCTTATTTGATAAGAGTTTCCTCTCTAGAATCTAGCTTGGCTTGAACATTCTCTAAATCCTCCATTAGCTTAGTGATGAACAATTTGGTCTTTCCATCCAAATTTTTAGTTATGTAATTAATTTCTTCATCACTAGATCCATCATTGCTAGAACTATCACTAATATCACTACTAGAGATATCACTAGGAGGTGGAGGAGGTTTGGCTTTTGATTTTACCTTCTCACCCTTTGCCATGAGACAAATGTGAGAGGAGTAGTAGTAGTCATCATCGGACATGTTATTGACGAGCCTTGGTGTATAGGTGTGGCAGAACCACCCAAAATAACATGCTTTCAGAGGCGCTCATATTCCACTGGACACTAAGCACCCTGAAAGTTAGCTACATCAGATAGTTCCATCGAGCACACCCCATGGGAGAACTCGAATCAATCCACGTTTTACCTCCAGAATCCAATAATGAGTATGAGCTTACAATACTTAGTCCATTTCATACAACAAGAGTTCTTAGAAATTATTTATTACAATACCAGGGTTTAGTGTGTGATAATTAAATAGTGGAATGAAAATAAACATCTAGCGAAAACGATACAAGGATCCGTCTATGCCCACCAGAAGAATCCTCCACACAAGAGCTACTCCTCAAGCTGCACTTGCAACAGGGTAAAATAAACTCTAAGTACATAATGTACTCACAAGACTTACCCAACTAGTGAGAATAGTTTCTTGACTCCAAGGGGTATGATAGGCAATATGGGTTTGCTGTTTTCTTTTTGTTTGAGAAAAGCATTACTAGAAGTACATCCTTAAGATCAAGTTTAATTAGCAGTCATGATTACTTCATTAGCTAACCATTCTAGGTAAGCACCTGTTCTACTTTCAAGCAAGGGTTGAGCGATTAGAACCATTTTATCATCTTTCATATTCTAGTTCTTACTACGGTGCTAGACCATAGCCAAGTCGTACCATCTCATGAACCAATGTATCCCAGCTGGGTACCCTGAAACACAAGCCCCATTTATACCATAGGCACAAATAAGACCAGCCCATTTCACTCCTGTCATAGGATTCAGGTCCTCACCCAAACTTGGACTCTAAGCCCCCACACTTAAGACCCGGTCTCAATATGGTGCTTAGACCTCCACCTTTCCCCACCTCCAATCAGTCGGCCCGAAAAGAGCCAGAACCCACAACAAGAGCGTAATGAGCCTTCCCGCTCCCATAAGCAAGTATGTGCTCAGGATAATAAGTCTATGACCCAACTACCATCCACTACAATGGACAGTCTCAAATGACACAGACAGGGAAAATAGTATAACCAAGCTAAGCCTTGTGGCCACAGGACACAACTAGTTACACCCACCAATACCCATACCATATCCCTACCGGTCTCCATTTTCCTTTCATCATTTTTTATCATGAGAGTAATTATAATAATCACCTATTGTGAGTAACGGTAGGTTACTCACGCTACTGAAACCTAAGCATAGCAGCTACTCAAACCTACACTAGTAAGATGCATAGGACAAATATAATCTATGCATGTGGTTTCCATAAAATTATTGTAACGTAAATGCACATCACATAGATACATGTAGTGATTATAAAAAATAAGGGTTATGCACTAGGGCTTGCCTTGGGCAGGAGCGGTGTCAACCGAGTCAGTCGGTGGTGGCTCTAGGACCTCCTCCTACACAAGAATCTCTTCCTCGTACTCCTCGGTGATCTCGAACTCGTGATCGCCGGTGGTCATGATCTCCGCTGACTCGTTCTCTATATGCATGCAATGATGATGATGCAACAATTCAATATTTAGGCAACATCATCTCTTAAAATAAGAATACACATGTTAAGCTACTAAGCTAGCTCTAATGACTAAGATACTAAGCTAACTATCATCTTCATCAAGCAAGATATTGAGTTCAACTAACAAGCTCCTAGTTTCACAATGCAATGGTATGCCTTTATTTCTATTAAAGATTTAATGTATATTTAAACATAGAGCATTTAACTACCCTAATGTTTAGTCTAGTCTAAGGCCACAAAAATTCAGTGAGCACATAATAATACAATGAAGCTACGGTAAAAATATCAGGATTAAAGATATCACCAATTTACCACAAAAATTCCTACAATAATTATCCTAATAATATTAAACACTTTCAAATGATTGAATAGCCCTTAGTATCAACACAGATATGCATGATCTATTTATACTACCAGATAGATCACAATTTTAGGAACCTAACAAAATTTGTTTCGCAATTTTTTGACACCTACACGAATTTATATCAATTATACAAATCTAGCTCAGAAATTGAAATGGAAAAACTATTACTAATTCCTAAGAAAAAGAAAAGGCGGATTCAACCACGTGGCCCACCTACGTGCGACCCACGCGGATGCGGCCCACGCGCGAGACAGACCACGGTGGGGGAGCCCACGCGCACTGGCGCTTTTGCAAAAGATCCCTCGGACTTCTCCTGAGCTACACCTAAGTCCTAACACTATTTTTTGCTCTCTCTGATGAATTCATTTAACCCTCTAAGTTTTTCCTAATTTCCTTGCACACACCCCCAAGCAACTTTATGCACAGCGGCGTGGCGAGCAATGGCACAAGGTGGCTACGCTGACCACCTAGGACCTGCGCAGACCCATCAAGCGGGTCGATCGCCATCCCCAACCTAAACTACTATGCTGGGTGACGGTGAGGGGTGGCAGGGCTAACTGGTGTGGGCTGCAGTGGATGGCCGCGCGATCGTTCTAGTGAACTAGGGCAGCTATAGACCTAACCAGCTAGCGAGTGAGCATCAGGAGCTTACCGTGGACTCAGCCAAATTGATAGTTGGAGTAGAGGATGGTGGAGGAGGGCTGGACGCGTGCGACTAAGCTACATGGTGGCACACCGCAGCGGACACGGCCATGTCAGCGGCGCCGGGATAGCGGTAGCGGTTCAGCTGATGAGCGCAAGGTGAAGATGGAGTCAAATTAGAGCTAATGGTGCAGCTAGATCGGCATCTCATGGCTTCGTTGGGGGAGTTGCCACCCGCATCAGACAAGCATGGCCTTAATGGCCCGGCGGCGGGGAAGTGGCCAAATTGAGGCTTGACCGGGCTCAACTCAAGGCGGGATGGGGTCGGGCGGCTAGATGGCTTAATGGCAAGGCCACGGACGAGTTGAATTGAGTTGAGGTGATCTCTCTCTAGTGGATTTCGTGGGCACGGCTTAGACAACAGAGATGGTAGGGAGGAGGATAGGTCCGAGCTCTAGCCATCCTCACCTTGGCGGCAAGCGGCAGGCCAGACCTGAGATAGCACCTGCATGCTCGCTACGAGACAACGCAGCCAGAAAACATGCGTGCATATAGGCAGTTGGGGAGCGTGGCATGTGCGGCCATAGCGCCATTAAGGTGAGGCGATGGCGCAAGGCAGCAGGGAGCCAACCCACATGCACGCGATGATAAGGTGAGCAATAGCAACACAACATGGTTGGGCCAGCAGCACGATGGCTAGCAGCAGCCAAGCCGTGCCAGGCCACGGCCAGGCTAAGGACGGCCTCGGCCGGCCAACACGCGGCAACGTGCGTGTGCACAGGGGGCCAAACATGATGACATCGTGCTCCCAAGTGTGGTGACCACGCCCACCGGCCAACCAGCCCGAGATGATGTTTGTGCACGTATTTTAAAGCGTTTGCCAAAACTAAATTGATTTTATTGTAGCTCAACCACCTAAACCATGCTAAAGAGGGTACATCAAACTATCATACTGAACAAAAACATAGCACTGACCTTTAGCTAAATTTTCCAAAATTAATTCACCAACATAGCCTTGTCACACTGTTTTCAAAATAAGGATTTGTCTAAGTCTTGAGCTGCATTTGATTTCAAGTTCCATTTCTAAGCTATTAGAAATACTAGCTAGCAATATTATTTTTCTACAGTAAGAGTTGCATTATCATCTACAAAGTTTGTACTTCAAACTTTATTTAAATGTCATGTACATGTTTTATAACATTTTTGCTTAAAAAAATTGTTTTCTAAGCCTACTCGATAACACACAAGCACTAGAACCTTTTGTAACTAAATCTTCGTTGGGCATTTTTAGTACAACCAAAATTCTATCTTCACTTTCTCACATGTTCTAACACATAAACATGATGCTCATGACATGTTTTAGTAATTTGTTTAGGACGTAACACCGAGGGTGTTACAAGAGGATGGCTTGTGAATGGCCACGGTTGCAATCTTCTCATCCTCTTTACTTGTGCTCTCTTTAGTTGACTCCCATTCATGTCCTATGTGAGCTTCTACCATGTACTTCTTGTTCTTTCTATGGTCAGCCTTGTCCTCCTTCTTGTCCTTCTTGTATTTGTTGTCTTTGATCTCATGTGGACAATTAGCAATGAAGTGTTTGGTGCTACCACAATTGTAGCATGTCCTCTTCTTCTTGTTTGGAAACTTTCTCTTCACTACCTTGTAACCTTGCCTCTTTAGTCCCTTTTTATATCTCTTCATAAAGAGAGCAACATCATCAACCTTCTCATATTGTCCATCATCACTTTCATCTTCCCTTGATGATGATGTTGTCTCTACTTGCTCTTGGACTTGCTTGATTGCTTTTGGCTTGATTGTTGAAGCTTGCTTGTTGATCTTAGACTTGCTAGTAGAGCCTTGCTTGCTTGATTTGTTGGCCTTGAGAGCTACATCCTTGATCTTCATGCCATCTAGTTTTGCTTGCAACTCACCAAGCTTCTTCTCTTTGCATGTCAAAGGTCAAGATCCTCCCAAGTACAACATTTGGTGTGAAGTACTCAAACTTCTTGTCTCTAATTAGAGTCACTACGATCTCATTTCTTGGTGAATAAGCCTCTAACATGATTTTGACTACTTTGTGATCATCTAGCTCATCACCACCACAGCCTCTAATCTTGCCGACAATCACCATCAACCTATCAAACATCTCTTGTGGCCCTTCTCCATCCAAAATCACGAACCGGTTGAGCTTGGCCCTTAACAATTCAATTCTTGCATTCCCCACTTTGTCAACCCCTTCATGTGCAAGGTGCAAAGTGTCCCATATTTGCTTGGCAACATCAACACCCATCACTCTATTGTACTCATCACCATCCAAAGAACTAAGCAACACACTAGTGGCTTGACCATTTAGATGGATGATTTGCATTTCGGTTGGAGTTGGATTCTTGGGATCAATCGGCGGCTCAAATCCATTGCAAACAACCTCCCAAATGCCGGGGTGAAGACCAATAAGATAGGCTCTCATTAAGTGCTTCCACTTGGTAAAGTTAGTCCCATTGAAATGAGGTAACTTGCCCGTGGGTACATTGATGAAAGACCTCTGATCATGGTTAGTCATAGGCATAGAAGAATAATTAAAGGATACGACTGCATATTTGTTGTTGGGGTTGGCTCTGCCTTTTCCTTTCTTCTCCTTCTTGCCTCCCTTGGTCACTTGGTAGGATTCATCATCATCTCCATCTTCGGAGCAACTTGATATCTCACTTGATGATGCATTTGTTGCTCTTGCTTCTTCCTTCTTCTTTCTAGCTTCTCTTCTTTTTCTTCTTGCTTCTCTCTTGATCTTTCTTTCTTTTTTTTCTTTGTTTCTTGTCTTTGAGCCTTTGCTGCTCATTCTTTCTCTTTTCTCTTGCTTCTCCTTTTGCTTTTCTTGCTGCCTTTCTTTTTCTTCTTTCTTCCTCATGTTGAGCCTTCTCACCATCGATCATCTCGAGCTGCAGGAGAGTGGTATTGCTCGCTGTAGATGCACTGAGCTCACTATTGTCGCTCTCATGCAAGCCCACATCCTCCGGATCAACATCCATGGGCTTCATAATATCGGATCCTCCTCTTGGCTCCATACCTCACACAGTGAAGCATATACGAGGCAACCTATTCTGATACCACTTGTAGGATCTCTGGTTAGCCTAGAAGGGGTGAATAGGCCTGTTAAAACAAAACTTGAACAAATATCAAATTTCACCCACGGCACTGCCGCTCTTGGCCTGCGGCACTGCCAAGCCAGAACAGCGGGCCACACCTACAGACAACTTCGACCCATAGTTCAAAATCTATGAATTGAAATTTAGATCGAAGAAATTACTGAGCTTCCTATAGGTGTATACATCATAGATCGACAGCTAGAAATGGTAGGAGGAGCACAAGCAAGTAGATCGGCCACAAACCCTAGAAATCACCTCAACAACAATATAAATGACAAGAATGTAAATCAAGCACACAGTGACACAAAGATTTATCCCATGGTTTAGCTCGCTACTAAGGCTTGCTTAAGTCCACGTTGTTGAGGTTAGCCACTAAGGCTTAGGGCTTTGCAACCCTTCCTCGTTCTCAAGTCAAGAGATTAACTCTTGAGATAAGGGGTGATTTTACTAGCTTCAAGATATGGTTACAAACCTCCTAGGGCTACCACACAAGTTGGCAAGCTTCACGAGCGACACTCTAGCCGGCTAGGAGCAAAGCTCCAAGAGTAATGAACACAACCACTCGCCAAAATGTGATCCAAGTGCTCTTTAGAGGTGAAGAATCAGTGGATCTGCTCTCTAATCGAGTTAGGACCTTTTTCTCTCAAGGATTGATAGGAAATCACAAAAGAAAGCCTAAGAGCTTTAGGGCACCAATGGAGGAGAGAGAGTGAGTACTGAGCAAAGCAACATTGGTCTAAATGACTAGGAGAAGAAGAAGACTATTGCAAGGGAAGGGGAGAGGTATAAATACCTCCCATGGTCCCAACGGTCAGATAAGTCACGATAGTGCCGTGCTTCAGGTGCGGCACTGCCGCACCAAGCCAAATAGCAAAGGGTAAAGGAGTGTTCAGCTGGCTATCATGGCTGAACTTTGAGGATGCTTTAGTGTAGGATTGAGCACTTGGTTCCACATGTTGACTTAAGCATTCTATCCCCCTTTATAGTATGGCATTTCCTATACTCAAATTCAAAATATAAAATAAAATAAAATAAAATAAACCTCCTTTGAGCTTGATGCCATCACCTTTTGTGATTGGGAGCTCCTCCGTTATGTATAATATCCTCTCTTATGATTCTCCTGCTTGTCATCTCGATAAATCTCATTAGTTCTCAAATTGCGTGGTCATTTTCACAAAAACCCACAATTAGGGCTTGATTGCACTTACAATTTATGTTAGGGCTAAGTTGTTTTCACCAGTGGTAAAGATAGATGGCTTCTAGTCGACAAATTCTGATGGTCGAAAAGCGTATAGAAAGGGCCGGGTGATTATGTGCGAGGTTGAAAGGTCCTAATGGCTAGAGGGGGTGAATAGCCTAATAAAAATTTCTACAACAACACTTAACAAAATGGTTAGACAATTATGAGGCGAAGCAAGTGTTGCGCTAGCCTACTCAAAATGCAAGCCACCTACCACAATTCTAGTTTAGATGGTATCTATTCACACAATAGCTATGACACTACCCTATGTTAGTGTGCTCTAAAAAACTAACTAAAGAGCCACACCAACCAACCAAGCAAGCTCTCACAACTAGCTACACTAAAGAGCTTGACAACTAGTTTGCGGTAATGTAAAGAAAGTGATCAAGAAGGTTATACCGCCATGTAGATGGAGGAACCAATGTGGCAGAACCTCCTAAATTATAGGACCCACATGCACTTGTCACTGTCCAACGACCTTTGACAACTATGCATATGTTCCTAGTAACTTAAGAAGTCTGTCGGGTGTCCTCGGGAAACCCCAAATCATCCACAATTTCCGAGCAGGATCACATTACAGAGTCATTACAGTATTACAACATTTATTCAAATATATATACATCAGAGTAAAATAGTGGAAGTCTTATGATAACATAGTTTACAAACCAGTTGTTTCAAACCTTACAAACTAAGTTCGATAATTATTACAAACCATAGTAGTAGTGGAGTGGCATAATTAACATAAACATAACACATAAAATAAGCATCCTGCCCAAGGATTACACATTCATTTATTGTCATCGACCTGAACAACAGTCATGCAGCAAGGTCCAAAATAGACCTACTCATGAGGCTCACCTGCAACAAGGGTCAACGAACCCTGAGTACAAAAGTACTCAACAAGACTTAACCGAAATAAAACTAAGAAGACTCAGGAATGCAGGCTCAGGGATTCAAGGTATGGTTTTAGCAATACTCAAAGTTCTTTTGCGTAAAAGCTCTTTAACAAAATTTTAGTATTTCAACATTTAAACTTAATAAGAACAATATATGAATCTGCCATGATCTGTAATGAGATCATGAACTTCATATCAAACTCTTTCTCAAACCTTACTCAAGTTCTAGTTATTAAACTACGATGATAAACAGTGAGTTGAGTCTCCATAACCAAGAAGCAACGATGATTCGAACCGATTATGAACCCAGCTGGGGATTCCAGACCACACGACATATGCAGGTCCCCGACCTACATATACCAACCTATACTCAGATCCTCTAAAATAAGAATGGGTCCACGCCACCTGAGAATACAGTACTCCACCATTCCAGCCCATGGCCACGTGGGTACATGCTACTCTCATCATCTCTCCACTCCCAGTGCGTGAGTAGCCATTCTCATAATAGAATAGCCGAGTTAAGGCTTATCGGAGTATGTGGTTAGTACTACAAAGTCTCATCTCATGCAATTCAACAACGGACGGACCTTAATTGATATAGGCGGAAAGAAGCCGCTCACAAGAGCTCCATGTCTTGTGGCTCTCACACATTGAGTCCGCCCAGTCTAGATTTATTACTTCCATGTTCACATCTCATGATAACATAAGTAACCAAAGATCCATTTAAAATTATCAGGTGACAGGTAATCACCCGACTAAGCATGACTAAGCATAACTAGTCATTTTCAAATTAAAACTGGTAACAAGGTAGATATGGAAAAACAAGGATGGTAATGCACCAATTAGGTTTCCACTTGACTCCTAATCACTTAATGCAGTATATAAAAGCAAAAGCGATAAAATTTGTAAAACACAAGGTAGGGTTAAATGCATCCGGGGCTTGCCTTCGTTGACGGAAAAGTTAGGTTCCTGCGACGTTCCACAATTATCCAATCCGACCTCAACAGATGGATTAACCTCCTCCGCAACTTGATTAACTACCACGTGTTCACCTTTGTTCACTACACGTAGTAACAATGCCAGGTTTAACATGATGCGGGATATGAAACATGATGCTTGATGATGGATGCAAAATTAACAATTCGAATACAACTTTCCTTCGCAGTACAGTTGCAAGTCAAGCTAACTAAACCCATTTCGTAACACATACATTAATTGCTAAGGATCATTACCAACTAATGACCCAAGGTCATCACTCAATTCAAAATTTCAAACAAAACCTAAATCATTAAATGTTACTATTTGCTTTTATGAATTAATTATTTAATTCAAAATTATGAAATAAATAAACTTATTCTAATTGAGCTCAAAATTTTTGTAAATGTTCATCACATGATAAGTAAGTGGCAAAACAAATTTCATAATTTTTGGATAATTAATTAAGCCTAGAAAAATCATGGAAACTCATTTATTAATTAATTGAGTAATTTTCATCACATTCAAAAAGTACTAAAAATCAACATTTCAAATTTTTCTTAAATAATACTCATCACAGAGAGGTCACACAAAAATTTTCATAATTTTTGGAGTTCTAAATAAATCTACACAAAAATAACAAATTACATCACTATTCATTCAAATCTGAAAAACAGAAAATCCATTTTGAACGCTGAGTCACTGACATCAGGTCCCACCTGTCATCCCTAACCTTCTGTGTTTGACCACGACAGCGACGGCGCTGACCGACGGAAACTCGCCGACGGTGAGTCCAATGGCGACGGCCAAAGTAGCAAAACAATCACCATGACTAGGCGCATCGATTTGAGGCGCTACGAAGACTAATTACGACACGATATAAGGCTGACGCCGGCCATGGCGGATGTGACAGCATGGCAGTGTTACGCCGGCGATAGGAGACCGGTAGCAGTCAAACTAAGTGCTTAGAAAGGATCAGCAGTTCACCCCGAACACGATTAAGCAAAGAGCGAGACCGGAGAAGCAACGGTGACGCGTGTCGACGTTCACAACGGTCACGGCGGAGCAGACTTCATCGACGGCGATGCTCAGGCGATTGTGATGGACAAAATGAGAAATCAACCGGTCATAGAGTATCACGGAAACAAGGCAGAGCTAGAGGTACACCGAGCAAGATCAAAGGCTCACCGGATGGCGAAATCAGGCGACCACAGTTGGATGGCTAGGCGCGCAAGGAGTAGGCGAAGCTATTGAGTGCTTTGCTACGATGGTGGAGACACTACAGCGACGGTGCGAGCTCGCCGGTGATGAGCAAGGGCGACAGGAAAAGCAGAGCAACGAAAGGAAAGTCGGCAACGACGTCTGAGCTTTATAGAGCGGCCAAGGAAGCAAGGAAGCAACACGCAGTGGCCTTCACCACGCCAGCGTGAAGCCAAGAGCGGCCATAGGCACGTCTGGAAGACCGGAGAAGGACGCCGACGGTGGGGCGGTGGTCGTGGTACTGTTCCTCATAATTACAGAATTGCCATTCGTTTAAAAATTCAAATTACTCCCAAATTTATGTAACAACTCAAAAATCTCCAAAAATAAAGGTTGTTCAACATTCAAAGTTCTACAACTTTGCTTTTATAACCACCCCCTAATTCGGTATACATTTTGAAATGAACTTTTGAATTCAATTAGGGGACTTTTAAAGAATTTCGCCTTTTCAAATTACTTCAAATTTTTCATAACAACTTTGAAAACTCCAAAAACAAACTTTGTATAACTTGACAAGCTCTACACTTTTGCTTTTAGGCTCAACCCCAAAATATGCTTAGATTTTGAAATGAGTTTTCAGGGTAGGATTTAAATACTGAAAATCAGGGTTTTTCTTAAAAAAAATTCAAATCCAAACCAAATTTTGAATTTGATTCAAACAATACAATTCAACACATACTACATAAAGGTAAACTTGTTTTAGTGTATGCATATCAAAATTTTCAGTAAATGCCAAATGCTTTGCAATGCAAATGATGACATGGCCGGTTTTAGTATTTAAACACCTGAGGTGTTACAATCCTTCCCCCTAAAAGAAATCTCATCCCGAGATTCAAAGCCATAGGGTAAGTAATGGAAAAGGAAATGTGCTAGACCAAAAACATCCAAAACTTATCCATAAAATAGCTGAGGTTCCTTTACAAACATGATTCTTATCAACAAAGTAGACTAACATTATTCTATATCGACGCAAGAAACTCTGGAAATTTTTCTAGCAAGTAATCTTCGGATTCCCATGTAGCTTCTTATTTGGAATGTTGATTCCATTGTATCTTGTAAAACTTGATTGTCCTTCTTCGTGTGACACGATCTTTCTGATCCAAAACTCAGATAGGATATTCGAAATAGGTCAAATCAGGTTCAAGTTCCACTCCTTCAACCTCAACATTCTGCTCAGGCACTCGGAGACACTTCTTTAATTGAGAAACATGGAACACATCATGCACAGCTGAAAGATGTTTGGGTAGCTTCAAGCGATATGCCACTTTTCCATACCTCTCTAAAATTTGAAATGGTCCAATATATCGAGGTGCCAACTTGCCTTTAACACCAAAACGAGTAACTCCCTTCATCGGTGATACCTTTAGATATACAAAATCTCCCTTGTTAAACACCAATGGTCTACGTTGTTTATCTACATAACTCTTTTGCCAGGACTGAGCTATCTTCAAATTACTTTGTATTTACCTAACCTTGTCTTATGTTTCTTTCACAAGGTAAACTCCAAAGAATCTTCTCTCCCCAGGCTCAGACCAACTCATTGATGTTCTGCATCTATGACCATAAAGTGCTTCAAACAGAGCCATTCTAATGCTCTCCTGATAACTATTATTGTATGAGAATTCAGCCAAAGGCAAACATTCATCCCACTTACTGGAATAGTTAAGAACACAACATCTTAACATATCTTCAAGTACTTGATTGACCCTTTTAGTTTGACCATCGGTTTGTGGGTGATAAGCTATACTATACAGTAGTTTGGTACCTAACGAAGCATGCAAGTGTTTCTAAAAGCTGGAGACAAACTATGTACCCCGATCTGACACTATTGTCTTTGGTACGCCATGTAGACTCATGATTCTTGCTAGATACATCTTGGCATATTGGATAGTAGGATATATACTCTTGACTGGAAGAAAATGTGCTGACTTAGTTAGTCGATCTACAATGACCCATATTGAGTCAAAACCTTTTGATGTCTTGGGTAGACCAACAATAAAGTCCATACTAATATCCTCCCACTTCCAAGCTAGAATAGGTAATTGCTGTAACTCTCCATCAGACCTCAAATGTATAGCTTTCACCTTTTGACAAGTATCACACTTGGCTATATATCGGGCAATTTCTATCTTCATTTTGGTCCACCAAAACCTTTGTTTCAAGTCATGGTACATCTTATTACTTCCCGAATGTATAGATAGCCTAGTAGCATGTGCCTCTTCAAGAATTGACTGACGCAACTCAGGAACTTTTGGTACCACTAAGCGATTCTTGAACCATAGCACACCTTCATCATCTATGCTGAAGCATTCTGCTTTTCCATTCTTGACTCTTTCCTTGATATGGGCTATACCCTTGTTTTCTTTCTGAGCAGCAATAATCTGATCTCGAATATTGGCTTCAACAGTTATATTGGTTAAACTACCTTGTTGAATTACCCCTATACTCAACTTTTCCATCTCTTGGCATAAAGTCAAACCCATTGTTCTTACTGTCAGACAATTGCAATGACTCTTTCGACTGAGGGCATCTGCAACTACATTTGCTTTACTAGGATGGTAATGTACTTCCAAGTCATAATCTTTAATCAATTCTAACCATCTTCTCTATCGCATATTCAAATCTGATTGAGTAAAGATATACTTTAAACTCTTGTGGTCTGTATAAATATGGCACGTATTACCAAGCAGGTAATGCCGCCAAATCTTCAGAGCATGGACAACTACTGCTAACTCTAGATCATGAGTGGGATAGTGCTCTTCATGTTGCTTAAGTTGTCTAGAAGCATAGGCAATGACTCGGCCTTCTTACATCAATACACATCCAATACCAATACCAGAAGCATCACAATAAACGTCAAATGACTTCTCGATATCAGGTTGGGCTAATACTGGTGCAGTGGTTAACAATCTCTTCAAAGTCTAGAAAGCTTCTTCACACTCTGATGACTAGACAAACTTGGCTTGGTTCTTCAACAACCCAGTGATGGACTTGGATACTTTAGAGAAATCTGGAATAAAACAACGGTAATACCCCGCCATTCCCAGAAAACTCCAAACCTGATGAACAGTGGTTGGTGGTTTCCAATCAAGCACATCCTTAACTTTGCTTGGGTCAACAGCAACTCCTTCAGCTAATAAGACATGTCCAAGAAACTGTACTTCCTTAAGCCAGAAGTCACACTTACTAAATTTGGCATATAATTGATGTTCTCTTAAGTGGGTCAGGACAATTCTGAGATGTTCTGCGTGTTCCTTCTTGTTCTTGGAATAAACTAGGATATCGTCAATAAACACCACCACAAACTTGTCTAGCTCAGGCATGAACACTGAATTCATTAGATACATGAAATGAGCGGGGGCATTTGTCAAACCAAAAGACATTACCGAGTATTCATATAATCCATATCTTGTGGTAAATGTCGTTTTGGGAATATCTTCAGGCTTAATTTTGATTTGGTGATAGCCTGACCTTAAATCAATCTTAGAGAAAACTTTGGCTCTGGCCAGTTGATCAAAAAGTAAGTCTATCCGAGGTAAGGGATACTTATTCTTAATGGTCACTTCATTCAGCGGATGATAGTCAACACATAACCTCAGGGTCTCATCTTTCTTTTTCACAAAAATTGTAGGGCATCCCCAAGGTGATGAACTAGGTTGAATAAACCCTTTCTCAATCAACTCTTGCAACTGAGTCTTCAACTCAGCTAATTTCTTTGGAGGCATCCTATAAGCTCTCCGAGAGATCGGAGCTGTTCTAGGCTTTAACTCTATGTTAAACTGAACATCCCTATCTGGTGGTAGACTGGGTAAATCCTCAGGAAAAACATCAGGGAATTCACAAACTACCGGGATATCTCTAATCTCCTTGGCAAAAGTTGCACAAACTCTGCCCACTGATCTTCTTAAGGTTGGAAGTAGGATAAGAAGCTGAGAATTACTATTAGGCAAACTCACCCTTAATGTCCTATTCAAAACATCTATAACAGCCTTATGCTGATACATCCAATTCATTCCCAAGATTACATCTATATCTTGATCCTTGAGAATAATCATGGTAGTGGGAAAAATATGCCCACCTAGGTTTATGGGTACCTAGTATACCATTTCCTTAGTACACAGACATCCCCTGGGCGACTGTATAAAGAAACTTTCCTTTGTTTCCCCAATTGGAATTGCTTGCTTTATGACAAAGGTTCTATTGATGAATGAATGAGATGCACCAGAATCAAAAAGCATAACAATAGGGTGATTGGTGATAGGAAACATACCCATCATCACTGGCTCCCCTTTTGGAATTTCCCCAGCTTGAATATAGAACACATGTCCTATCTTCCTTTCATCCTTGCCCTTCTGAGCATTCTGATTGTGGTTCTTGTTCTATGCTTGACCCTGTTGTTGATTGCAGGGGCCTTCTGATAATTTTGATTAGCCTGCTTGGGATACGGACATTCCCTGGAGAAATGACCAGACCTTCCATAATTGTAACAGGGATAATTGTGACCCTGGGATGTTGGAGCATTGCCACCAGGAGCATTGGTCTGTTGTGCACTCGGGTAAGTGATAGCAGGATGGACATTTGACTGTTGCTCAGCTTGGAACTATGGTGGACGATAAGGAGGATGATAATGGTTGACTGGATGATAGATTATCTTTTGCCTCTTTTGATTCCCACCAAAAGATCCAGATGACACACTCTTCTTTTTCTTGATCTCCTTATGCTGCTAATACTTTTCCTCAGAAGCAATTGCAATATTCACTACCTCATGATAAGTAACATTGGCACATGCAGTCATCATTATCTGTAATTTGGTATTCAGACTTCTCATGAACCATTTCTTTTTCTTGGCATCTGTATTGACATGTTCAGATGCATACTGTGATAGGTGATTGAATCTACCCACATATTGCATAACCGTTTGATCCCCTTGCCTTAAAGCAAGGAACTCATCCAATTTCATGGCCATCACCCCTTCTGGAATATAATGAGCTCTGAAGGTAGTACGGAACTAAGCCCAAGTTATTGGAATGCCAGCTGGTTGCATAGCCACTAGATTTGCCCACCAGGCACCTGCTGCACCTCTAAGTTGCTGGGCAGCAAACATAGGTTTCTGCATCTCTGTGAATGGAATAAGATCAAATTTCTACTCTATGGTCCGAAGCCAGTCATCAGCCTCTAGTGGTTCATTGGCCTTAGTGAACACTGGTGGCCTTGTATCTATGAAATCAACATATGTAGCCTCCTGCCTATTATGATTGCGGCCATGGTTTCCTTGCACCATATTCTGATTACTCTGAGCTATCTCTCGAAGCAATCGAGCATTTTCTACGGTCACATGGACCAGTGCTACTATAGCATCAGCCAAAGTCAATGGAACTGGTGGTGGATCAGGAACACCACCCTCTTCATGCGAAGAACCAGCAATATCCTAAGCACAAGTACGAGACATCTGTTCATAACAAACCAAACTTTACTCACAAGCTTTTATTGAGATATAAAAGAGCTCACTACAAACACATTACATTGGGTTCACTTATTTAAGCACAAGCCCACACCTACACAAGACTACTAAACTTAACTAGATCTCCTATTTTACAACACTACTCTTCTCCTCGACCATGTCAAACTTCATGATCGGTATCCATTCCGGAAACATTTCCACCTTCATTATCACTTTCATCAACCATCACTAATTCTTCTAGATCTTCTTCTTCCTCTTCTTCTTCTTCAAGTTCATCATCATCAGCAATGATGACACTAGGGTCCATTGCATCAGCTTGAGGTTCATGATTTGGATCCAGGAGGTTGCTCAACCTATGGACTTCTTCATGTAAAGTAGTATTATGTTCTTCTAAATCTTCTACATAAAATTCTAGCTCATGCGTTCTAGCTCTAGCTACATCTTCCCTATGCCAAGCCTCATTTCTCCCTTCCACCATATGAACTAACATACGTTCGCAGTTCTTATGAGCGGTGGTGCTACACTTCAATTGATCCTTTAACTTGCCCACTCGGATGACATCCAAGGCTCTATCCCTAGTAACCTATGCTAACTCTGTTGAAAGCCTCTGTATCTCTACCTGGGGATCAGGCCTAGAGCTGATACTGCTAGCACTGTCATTTCTAGGGGCAAGTTGGTGACGAGGAACTCCTTTAGGTCCAATGGACTTACGGGGCGTTACCTTGGTGTGAGCCATACTGTAGGAAGCAAGATTAATCCAATTAAGACCATCAGATCAAAATCTAAAGAACAGCTAGGATGGATTACATAACTCAACCCAAACTCACTACCCAACCTAGACTCAGAGTGAAGGAAGTAATAAGTGAATTAGTCATGATGCATGAATCGTTCTTACAAACAAAAACATTAAAGCTTATAAGGTACATAACCACAGTTATTTATATATAGGGCATAATAAGATTACTACTCCACCACACAAACCCTTTTTAAGTAATTAAGGAAAGGTGAGAATGAAATAAGATAAGTCAGAAGCAATTTGGACCAAATTATCAAGTTATATCTATTTGTCCCAAATCATTTTGAAGTTTTTGTAAAATAATACAACAAAGACTTTGTAACGATCGCTCTGATACCATTCTATGCTAGAACCTCCTAAATTATAGGACACACATGCACTTGTCACTGTCCAATGACCTTTGACAACTATACATATATTCCTGGTAACTTAAGAAGTCTGTTGGGTGTCCTCGGGGAACCCCGAATCATCCACGATTTCCGAGCAGGATCACATTACAGAGTCATTGCAGTATTACAACATTTATTCAAATATATATACATCAGAGTAAAATAGCAGAAGTCTTACGATAACATAGTTTACAAACCAGTTGTTTCAAACCTTACAAACTAAGTTCGATAATTATTACAAACCATAGTAGTAGTGGAGTGGCATAATTAACATAAACATAACACACAAAATAAGCATCCTGCCCAAGGATCACACATTCATTTATCATCATCGACCTGAACAACAGTCATGCAGCAAGGTCCAAAACAGACCTGCTCATGAGGCTCACCTGCAACAAGGGTCAACGAACCCTGAGTACAAAAGTACTCAACAAGACTTAACTGAAATAAAACTGAGAAGACTAAAGAATGCAGGCTCAGGGATTCAAGGTACGGTTTTAGCAATACTCAAAGTTCTTTGCGTAAAAGCTCTTTAACAAATATTTAGTATTTCAACATTTAAACTTTATAAGAACAATATATGAATCTGCCATGATCCGTAATGAGATCATAAACTTCATATCAAACTCTTTCTCAAACCTTACTCAAGTTTTAGTTATTAAACTATGATGATGAATAGTGAGTTGAGTCTCCATAACCGAGGAGCAACGACGATTCGAACCGATTATTAACCTAGCTAGGGATTCCAGACCACACGACATATGCAGGTCCCCGACCTACATATACCAACCTGTACTCAGATCCTCTAAAACAAGAATGGGTCCGCGCCACCCGAGAATATAGTACTCCACCATTCTAGCCCATGGCCACGTGGGTACACGCTACTCTCGCCATCTCTCCACTCCTAGTGCGCGAGTAGCCATTCTCATAATAGAATAGCTGAGTTAAGGCTTACCGGAGTATGTGGTTAGTACTACAAAGTCTCATCTCATGCAATTCAACAACGGGCAGACCTTAATCAACACAGGCGGAAAGAAGCCGCTCACAAGACCTCCATGTCTTGTGGCTCTCACACACCGAGTCCACCTGGTCTAGATTTATTACTTCCATGTTCACATCTCATGATAACATAAGTAACCAAAGATCCATTTAAAATTCTCAGGTGACAGGTAATCACCCGACTAAGCATGACTAAGCATAACTAGTCATTTTCGAATTAAAACTGGTAACAAGGTAGATATGGAAAAACAAGGTTGGTAATGCACCAATTAGGTTTCCACTTGACTCCTAATCACTTAATGCTATATATAAAAGCAAAAGCGATAAAATTTGTAAAACACAAGGTAGGGTTAAATGCATCCGGGGCTTGCCTTCGTTGATGGAAAAGTTAGGTTCCTACGACGTTCCATAATTATCCGATCCGACCTCAATAGATGGATTAACCTCCTCCACAACTTGATTAACTACCACGTGTTCACCTTCGTTCACTACACATAGTAACAATGCCATGTTTAATATGATGCGAGATACGAAACATGATGCTTGATGAAGGATGCAAAATTAACAATTAGAATACAACTTTCCTTCGCGGTACAGTTGCAAGTCAAGCTAACTAAACCCGTTTCGTAACACATACATCAATTGCCAAGGATCATTACCAATTAATGACCCAAGGTCATCACTCAATTGAAAATTTGAAACAAAACCTAAATCATTAAAGGTTACTATTTGCTTTTATGAATTAATTATTTAATTCAAAATTATGAAATAAATCAACTTATTCTAATTGAGCTCAAAATTTTTGTAAGAGTTCATCACATGATAAGTAAGTGGCAAAACAAATTTCATAATTTTTGGATAATTAATTAAGCCTAGAAAAATCATGGAAACTCATTTATTAATTAATTGAGTAATTTTCATCACATTGAAAAAGTACTGAAAATCAACATTTCATATTTTTCTTAAATAATACTCATCACAGAGAGGTCACACAAAAATTTTCATAATTTTTGGAGCTCTAAATAAATCTACACAAAAATAACAAATTACATCACTATTCATTCAAATCTGAAAAAACAGAAAATCCATTTTGAACGCTGAGTCACTGACATCGAGTCCCACCTGTCATCCCTAACCTCCTGCGTTTGACCACGACAGCGATGGCGCTAACCGACGGAAGCTCGCCGACGGTGAGTCCAACGGTGATGGCCAAAGTACCAAAACAATCACCATGACTAGGCGCATCGATTTGAGGCGCTACGAAGACTAATTACGACATGATACAAGGCTGACGCCGGCCATGGTGGATGCAACAGCACGGCAGTGTTACGCCGGTGATAGGAGACCGGTAGCAGTCAAACTAAGCGCTTAGAAAGGATCAACAGCTCACCCCGAACGCGATGAAGCAAAGAGCGAGACCGGAGAAGCAACGGTGACGCGTGTCGACGTTCACAGCGGTCACGACGGAGCAGACTTCATCGACGGCGGTGCTCAGGCGATTGTGATGGACAACATGAGAAATCAACCGGTCATAGAGTATCATGGAAACAAGGTGGAGCTAGAGGTACACCGAGCAAGATCAAAGGCTCACCGGAGGGCACTGGCCACGATGGCGCAAGCACGATGGAGAGGCTGCCGGCCACGAGGAAGAAAGGTGGCTAGCGATGATTTCTGGCAAAATCAGGCGACCACAGTTGGATGCCTAGGCGCGCAAGGAGTAGGTGAAGCTATTGAGTGCTTTGCTGCGATAGTGGAGACACTACAGCGATGGTGCGAGCTCGCCGGAGATGAGCAAGGGTGATGGGAAAAGCAGAGCAACGAAAGGAAAGTCGGTGACGGCGTCTGAGCTTTATAGAGTGGCCAAGGAAGCAAGGAAGCAACACACAGTGGCCTTCACCACGCCAGCGCGAAGCCAAGAGCGGCCACAGGCACGTCTAGAAGACCGGAGAAGGACGCCGGAGGTGGGGCGGTGGTCGTGGTACTGTTCCTCATAATTACAGAATTGCTATTCGTTTAAAAATTCAAATTACTCCTAAATTCATGTGACAACTCAAAAATCTCCAAAAATAAAAGTTGTTCAAAATTCAAAGTTCTACAACTTTGCTTTTATAACCACCCCCTAATTTAGTTTACATTTTGAAATGAACTTTTGAATTCAATTAGGGGACTTTTAAAGAATTTTGCCTTTTTAAATTACTTCAAATTTTTCATAACAACTTTGAAAACTCCAAAAATAAACTTTGTATAACTTGACAAGCTCTACACTTTTGCTTTTAGGATCAACCCCAAAATATGCTTAGATTTTGAAATGAGTTTTCAGGGTAGGATTTAAATACTGAAAATCAGGGTTTTTCTTAAAAAAATTCAAATCCAAACCAAATTTTGAACTTGATTCAAACAATACAATTCAACACATACCACATAAAGGTAAACTTGTTTTAGTGTATGCATATCAAAATTTTAACTAAATGCCAAATGCTTTGTAATGCATATGATGACATGGCCGGTTTTAGTATTTAAACACCCGAGGTGTTACAACCAATCAATCACAAGGATGAATAACAATGAAAACCAATCACCTCAGAATCAATGATGAACACAATGATTTTTTACCGAGGTTCACTTGCTTGACGATAAGCTAGTCCCCGTTGTGGCGATTCACTCACTTGGAGGTTCATGCGCTAATTGGCTTCACATGCCAAACCCTCAATAGGGTGCCACACAACCAACACAAGATGAGGATCACACAAGCCACGAGCAATCCACTAGAGTACCTTTTGGCTCTCCATCGGGGAAAGGTCAAGAACCCCTCACAATCACCACGATCGGAGCCAAAGACAACCACCGCTCTCTGCTCGACGATCCTCGCTGCTCCAAGCCATCTAGGTGGTGGCAACCACCAAGAGTAACAAGCGAATCCCGCAGCAAAACACGAACACCAAGTGCCTCTAGATGCAATCACTCAAGCAATGCACTTGGATCTCTCCCAATCTCACAAAGATAATGAATCAATAATGGAGATGAGTAGGAGGGCTTTGGCTAAGCTCACAAGGTTGCTATGTCAATGAAAAATGGTCAAAGGTGTGAGCTTCAACCGGCCATGGGGCTTAAATAGAAGCCCCCATGAAATAGAGCCGTTGTACCCCTTCACTGGGCACAGCTTGGGGTGACCGAACGCTTTGGTCCGATTGACCGGAGGCTGGCCCTCAGTGTCCGGTCACGTGATTCATGCCACGTGTCCCCTGCTTCAAATACTGTTCGTCAGATTTCAATGGTCATTTGTTGACCGAACACAGCAGCTCAATGTGATCGGACACTGAGCCCCAACATCCGGTCGTTTCCAGTAAGCATCTAGAGACGACTTTCTTCTGCCAGACGCGTCTGGTCATGCTTGACCGGACACAGCCAGCGTCCAGTCAGTTACCTTGACACTGTGCTACCATGTCAGCTGGGACCGGACGCAGCCTTTCAGCGTCCAGTCAGTCCGAGACCCAACGTCCCTAGTCGTTTGACCAACGCCAGTGTCTTCACTGTTACAACTGACTGGACGCGCCGGTTCCTCAAAGACCAGCGTCCGGTCACCTTGTGACCAGCGAGACTAACTCCTTTTCACTTCTAACTTCTTCACCCTTGCTTAAATGTGCCAACCACCAAGTGTATCACCTTGTGCACATGTGTTAGCATATTTTCACAAACATTTTCAAGGGTGTTAGCATTCCACTAGATCCTAAATGCATATGCAATGAGTTAGAGCATCTAGTGGCACTTTGATAACCGCATTCCGATACGAGTTTCACCCCTCTTAATAGTATGGCTATCAATCCTAAATGTGATCACACTCTCTAAGTGTCTTGATCACTAAAACAAAATAGCTCCTATGGTTTATACCTTTGCCTTGAGCTTTTTGTTTTTCTCTTTCTTCTTTCCAAGTCCAAGCACTTGATCATCATCATGGTATCATCATCATCATGTTATGATCTTCATTTGCTTCACCACTTGCAGTGTGCTACCTATCTCATGATCACTTGATAAACTAGGTTAGCACTCAGGGTTTCATCAATTCACCAAAACCAAACTAGAGCTTTCAATCTCCCCCTTTTTGGTAATTGATGACAACCCTTTTTACAAATATATGAATTAGAATTCAATTGAATCCATGTTGCTTGTCCAAGAATATTTACCATGTGTAAAAGGAAATGGACAAGTTTCAAGAACCCCAAATGGTAGCAATTGCTCCCCCTACATATGTGCTAAGAGTTTGGATTGTAGCTTGCACATATGCTTGGATAGGAAATATAGGGGACAATGTCTACCAAATGATGCTAAGGTATAAAAGATGGACCTTTAAAGCGTGATACCAATTGGAGTGCACAATTATACCATCCTTAGCATCATTGTTAGCTTGATACCACTTGGAAACAACACTTTGAAAAGATACCACTTGTAAAAACTTACTTGGAAATGAAAGTTATCTAGTGATTTCATTTCATCATGCAATCTTACAACTAGCATACATCACACAAGCATGGATATTTTAAATTTTGAACTTATGCCATGCAAACAAACACATGAGATGCACATTCAAATGCACCATACAAGTTCATGAGCTTGCTCCCTCTACTTGTGTGCTCAAAAATTTTAATTGATTCCTTTCCTTTGTCATATCTCTCCCCATATGTCAAATTCTCCCCCTATCACTTATATCTTTATTTCTCTCCCCTTTGGTGTCTATTTACTATCTTTGTGCACTATTTCTCCCCATAACACTAATATCTTTGTTTTTACACTAATATCTTTGTTTTTCTCCCCCTTTGTCATCAATGACCACAAAGGTTCAAAATGTAGATAGTTTGATATTATCAATGTCAATCAATGGGGTGAGGATTATTTTCCCAAATTTGGTCCAATCTAGATCATTTGCCAAAGATATTTAACTCGGTTTGATCCAAGGACAAGCTTCTTCACACCTCCAAATCAGGGTTATCTTGTACCATGTTGAGTTAAACACTTAGAGCTCATTTTCTAGATTAAACACTAGGTTTACAAGCCCACAAACATGTCATATGCTACCACTAGATCAAAATAAACATGGAAGCAATAGTGGTACCATACAATTATCAAATTTATTTGATTTTCATGAATGAGCATAATAAAATGGAGAGATGACTAGATGCACTAAACATGTCCTTAGCAAGGATGTATGCCATGCCAATCAACTTTTACCTTGGATTGCTCGAAGGAGAGGCATGTCATATAAGTGGGGGTGCATCAACACATATTTGAGAAATCCAATATGTTCAACTCATTCCTTAGCTTGCAAAACCTTTTCTCATCCAATGGCTTGGTGAATATATCGGCAAGTTGATCTTTGGTGCCTACACTCTCAACGCAAATGTCCCCTTTTTGTTGGTGATCTCTTATGAAATGATGGCGGACATCAATGTGCTTTGTTCTTACATATTGAACCGGATTGTTGGTCAACTTGATTGCACTTTCATTGTCACATAGCAATGGCACTTTCTTGAACTTGATTCCAAAGTCACTCAAAGTGGCCTTCATCCAAAGTATTTGTGCACAACAACTACCGGCGGATATGTATTTAGCTTCAGCGGTTGATAATACAACACTATTTTGCTTCTTTGATGACCATGAAACAAGTGATCTTCCTAACAATTGACATGTGCCTGAGGTGCTCTTCCTTTCAACCTTGCATCCTGCATAATCCGAGTTGGAATAACCAACTAGCTCAAACTTTTCTCCTTTAGGATACCACAAGCCAACATTTGGTGTATGCTTCAAGTACCTCAATATTCTTTTTGTAACCTTCAAATGACTTTCTCTTGGTGAGGCTTGAAATCTTGCACACATGCATACACTAAATATGACATCCGGCCTTAATGCGGTCACATAGAGTAGGCTTCCAATCATAGACTGATACAATTTTTGATCCACCATATTGTCACTTGCATCACTATCCAAGTTGCCATTTGTTCCCATTAGTGTGCTAATGGCCTTACTATCATTCATGCCAAACTTCTTGATCATGTCCTTGATATACTTGCCTTGACTCACAAATGTACCATTCTTCAATTGCTTGATTTGAAGACCAAGGAAGTAACTTAACTCTCCAATCATGGACATCTCAAACTCATTAGCCATCATCTTTCCAAAATCATCACAAAAATCTTGGATTGGTTGATCCAAATATGATATCATCAATATAGATTTGCAACATAAACAGATCTTTTCCAATCTTCTTGATGAAAAGAGTGGTGTCAACCTTGCCTATCATGAACCCCATAGAGAGTAGGAAGTCCCTCAATCTCTCATACCATGCTCTAGGTGCTTGCTTCAAGCCATACAATGCATTTTTCAACTTGTACACATGGTCGGGCTTCTTGTCATCTTCAAAACCGGGAGGTTGCTCAACATATACTTATTCATTGATGTAACTATTGAGAAATGCACCCTTAACATCCATTTGATAGAGCTTGATGTTGTGGGCACAATCATAGGCTAGCAAGATTCTAATTGCTTCCAATCTAGCAACCGGGGCATATGTTTCTCCAAAGTCAAGACCTTCAACTTGTGTATAGCCTTGTGCTACTAATCTTGCTTTGTTCCTTACTACTATCCCATCTTGATCTTGCTTGTTTCTAAAGACCCATTTGGTTCCAATCACATTGTGTCCCTTTGGTCTCTCTACTAATTCCCATACTTGATTTCTTGTGAAGTTATTCAATTCTTCATGCATAGCATTCACCCAATCAACATCATTCAATGCTTCATCTATCTTCTTTGGTTCAATGGATGACACAAATGAGAAATGCTCACAAAATGATGCCAATCTTGATCTAGTTTGCACACCTCTTGAAATATCACCAATGATAGTGTCCAAAGGATGATCTCTTGCAATATTTGTTGGTTGGAGTATTGGAACTTGATTGCTTGCACTTGCTTGATCATTAGGTTGAGATGATGTACTAGACACTTGATCTTGTTCATTATCATGAGATCCACTTACACTAGCTTGATTTGTATCATCTTGCACATTTGAGTTGGAGATCACTTGCACTTGATCATCTTCATCATCATTCACTTGCATAGGCCTCAATTCACCAACATCCATGTTCTTCATGGCATTTAAAAGTTGAATGCCTCTAACATCTTTCAAGTTCTCATTCTCTACTTGTGAACCCTTGGTTTCATCAAATTCAACATCATGAACTTCCTCAAGAGTACCACTATCCAAATTCCAAACTCTATATGCTTTGCTTGTAGTGGAATAACCAAGTAGGAATCCTTCATCACATTTCTTGTCAAACTTACCCAATCTAGTGCCTTTCTTTAAGATATAGCATTTGCAACTAAAGACTCAAAAATATGCAATATTGGGCTTTCTACCATTCAAGAGCTCATATGGTGTCTTCTCTTTCAATGGGTAACAATAGAGGCGGTTGCTACAATAGCAAGCCGTGTTGATAGCTTCGGCCCAAAAAGATTGACTCACATTGTACTCACTAAGCATGGATCTTTCCATATCAATGAGTGTTCTATTCTTCCTCAAGGCCATTTGATTGTGGAGTGTACTTGGCCGAGAATTGATGTCTAATTCCAAATTCATCACATAACTCATCAATTCTAGTGTTCTTGAACTCATTACCATTGTCACTTCTAACTCTCTTGATGGTTGTTTCAAACTCATTGTGAATGCCTGTGACAAATGATTTGAATGTTGCAAACATATCACTTTTGTCCACTAAAAAGAATACCCATGTGTATCTAGTATAATCATCCACTATCACAAAACCATATTTATTTCCACCAATGCTAGTGTATTGTGTTGGTCCAAACAAGTCCATATGCAATAACTCAAATGCCTTACTAGTGCTCATCATGCTTTTCTTAGGATGGGTGTTTCCAACTTGTTTGTCGGCTTGACAAGAGCTACAAAGTTTATCCTTTTCAAACACAACATCTTTCAAGCCTCTAACCAAGTCATGCTTAACCAATCTATTCAATTGTTTCATTCCAACATGACCAAGCCTTCTATGCCATAACCAACCCATGCTAGACTTAGTGAACAAGCATATAGATAATTTAGCTTCACTAGCATTGAAATCAACCAAGTATAGATTCTCATATCTAAAGCCTTTGAAGATCAAGTTAGAGCCATCTACACTTAGGATCTCAACATCATCTACCCCAAATATGCATTTGAATCCAAGATCACACAATTGAGCCACGGATAGCAAATTGAAGTTCAAGCTCTCTACTAGCAATACATTGGATATGCTCATGTCATTGGATATTACAATCTTACCAAGCCCTTTGACCTTGCCTTTGCCATTGTCACCAAATGTGATACTATCATAACCATCATTGCCATTGGTATTGATTGAGTTGAACATTCTTGCATCACTGGTCATGTGTTGAGTGCACCCACTATCAAGAACCCAATGCCTTCCTCCGGCTTTGTAATTTACCTATAAAAGAAGATCAATTCTTTTTAGGTACCCAAACTTGCTTGGGTCCTTGAAGGTTAGTCACTAAGCTCTTTGGTACCCAAATGGCTTTCTTCTTTGAGCCCATCCATGGTTTACCAATGAACTTAGCCTTCACACCGTTTGTACCCTTAGTAAGCATATAGCATGAATCAAGCTTAAGGGAGGATACATTAGCATTTTTGCTTTTGTTCTTGCATTCACGCTCTTTATGACCAACTTGCTTGCAACTAGTGTAAAACCGACCATTGTTCTTCACAAAACTAGTCTTGTGAGGAGCAAAGGCCGACTTGCCTTTCTTGGGGGTATAGAACAATCCCTCTTTGTAGAGAGAAGCTCTTTGGCTACCCAAGCACATAAGCAAGCAGTCCTCACCACCATAGGCCTTAGCCAAAGTGTGAGTGAGCTTGTTGACCTCCTTCTTGAGATTTTCATTCTCAACCATTAGTGAGGCATCACAAGTGAAACCATCACTACTAGATGAGGTAGAAGTGGAAGTGCTACAAGAAGGGTTAGTGGGAGGAACAATGATAGGCATAGATAGCGATTCATCAATTATATCACAAGTTAAACCTACATTGCAAGTTTCAACAAGCTTCTTTTTATTTTGCTCATCAAGCAAAGAGGAATGAGCCTTTTCAAGCTTTTTGTAAGCTTTGCCAAGCTTCTCATTGGCTTCCTCTAGCCTCTCATGAGATGCATTGAGCTCATCAAAGGCTTGCTTAAGGGCTTTTAGTTCCTTACGCAAGCTTTTGCATTCCCTTCTCTTGATATCAAAGTGTTCTCTAGCATCTTCTAGCATGTTAAATAATTCATCCTTAGTAGGTTCATCATCATCACTATCACTATCATTTTCATTTTCATTATCATCATCATGTTCTTCATCACTTTCATCATCATAAGTTTGTACCTTAGTGGCCTTAGCCATGAAGCATGATGAAGATTTGAAGAGAGAAGGCTTCTCATTTATAGCAATGCTTGCAAGAACCTTCTTCTTGGTGGTCTTGTTATCATCACTATCATCATCATCATCACTTGAGGAAGCATCACTATCCTAAGTGACCACATATGAACCACCCTTCTTCTTGAAGGTCATCTTGCCCTTCTCTTTCTTTTCCTTCTTGTGCTTCTTGTTCTTCTTCTTGTCATCATCATTGTCGCTATTGTATGGGCATTGAGCAACAAGATGATCTTTGCTTCCACACTTGAAGCACCTTCTTGACTCTTCTTTGTTCTTGGATAAAGACTTCTTTCTTCTAGCATGGTAGCCCTTCTTCACCATGAACTTGCCAAATCTCTTGACAAAGAGAGCCATCTTCTCATCATCATCATCATCATCATCCCATGAATCATCTTCTTCACTTGATGTTTCTTGCTTTGCCTTGCCCTTGGATGATGTGGCTTTGAATGCCACGCTCTTCTTCTTCTCATCCTTCTTCTCATCTTTCTTCTCCTTCTTTTTTTCCTTCTCATCATCATCTCTATATGTATCATCAGTCATTATATCTCCCAACACTTGGTTTGGTGTCATGGTATCCAAACCACTCCTTACTAGAATAGTGACCAATGTGCCAAATCTTGAAGGCAAGTATCTCAAGAACTTGTGGGAGAAATCATTGTCCTTCATCTCTTCTCCAAGTGCTTTGAGATAATTGACAAGCACTTGAAGCCTATGAAACATCTCTGACACACTCTCATCCTCCTTCATCTTGAAGATTGCAAACTTCTCCTTGAGAATGTAAGCCTTTGCACCCTTCATGGCTTGAGTGCCCTCAAATGATTCTTCCAACTTCTTCCAAGCCTCATGTGCTATCTCAATATTCTTGATTTGCTCAAATGTTATCTCATCAATTGCATCATGAATAGCACTTAGAGCAATGTCATTGTTTTGGAGAAGCACTTCTTCGGCCGCGGTGGGATTCTCTGGATCACCAATCTCAATTTTGGTTTCTACCACCTTCCACACATTTCTATTGATTGACTTGATGTGTGTGGTCATCTTTGACTTCCAATAAGGATAATTTGTGCCATCAAATTGGGGTGGCTTCTTGGTGTTGTTGATTTGAGCCATTTTTACACCAAATGTTGTTAAACCTCAAATCACGGTGACCTCGGCTCTGATACCACTTGAAAGGTCCTAATGGCTAGAGGGGGGGTGAATAGCCTAATAAAAATTTCTACAACAACACTTAACAAAATGGTTAGACAATTATGAGGCGAAGCAAGTGTTCTAGTTTAGATAGTATCTATTCACACAATAGCTATGACACTACCCTATGTTAGTGTGCTCTCAAAAACTAACTAAAGAGCCACACCAACCAAGTAAGCAAGCTCTCACAACTAGCTACACTAAAGAGCTTGACAACTAGTTTGCGGTAATGTAAAGAAAGTGATCAAGAAGGTTATACCGCCGTGTAGATGGAGGAACCAATCAATCACAAGGATGAATAACAATGAAAACCAATCACCTCAGAATCAATGATGAACACAATGATTTTTTACCGAGGTTCACTTGCTTGCTGGCAAGCTAGTCCTCGTTGTGGCGATTTACTCACTTGGAGGTTCACGCGCTAATTGGCTTCACACGCCAAACTCTCAATAGGGTGCCGCACAACCAACACAAGATGAGGATCACACAAGCCACGAGCAATCCACTAGAGTACCTTTTGGCTCTCCACTAGGGAAAGATCAAGAACCCCTCACAATCACCACGATCGGAGCCGGAGACAATCACCGTTCTCCGCTCGACGATCCTCGCTGCTCCAAGCCGTCTAGGTGGTGGCAGCCACCATGAGTAACAAGCGAATCCCGTAGCTAAACACAAACACCAAGTGCCTCTAGATGCAATCACTCAAGCAATGCACTTGGATCTCTCCCAATCTCACAAAGATGATGAATCAATGATGGAGATGAGTGGGAGGGCTTTGGCTAAGCTCATAAGGTTGCTATGTCAATGAAAAATGGCCAAAGGTGTGAGCTTCAACCGGCCATGGGGCTTAAATAGAAGCCCCCATGAAATAGAGTCGTTGTACCCCTTCACTGGGCACAACGCGGGGTGACCGGACGCTCTGGTCTGATTGATTGAACGCTGGCCCTCAGCGTCCGGTCACGTGATTCATGCCACGTGTCCCCTGCTTCAAATACTATTCATCAGATTTCAACGGTCATCTGTTGACCGGACACAGCAGCTCAATGTGACCAGATGCTGAGCCCCAGCATCCGGTCGTTTCTAGTAAGCATCCAGAGACGATTTTCTTCAACCGGATGCGTCCGGTCATGCTTGACCGGACACAGCCAGCGTTTGGTTAGTTACCCTGACCATTGTGTTGCCACATCAGCTGGACAGCGTCCGGTTAGTCCGAGACCCAGCGTTCGGTCATTTGACTGATGCCAGCGTCTTCGCTGTTACAACTGACCGGATGCGCCGGTTCCTTAGAGACCAGCGTCCGGTCACCTTGTGGCCAGCGAGACTAACTCCTTTTTCACTTCTAACTTCTTCACCTTTGCTCAAATGTGCTAACCACCAAGTGTATCACCTTGTGCACATGTGTTAGCATATTTTCACAAACATTTTCAAGGGTGTTAGCATTCCACTAGATCCTAAATGCATATGCAATGTGTTAGAGTATCTAGTGGCACTTTGATAACCGTATTTTGATACGAGTTTCACCCCTCTTAATAGTACGGCTATCAATCCTAAATGTGATCACACTCTCTAAGTGTCTTGATCACCAAAACAAAATAGCTCTGATGGTTTATACCTTTGCCTTGAGCTTTTTGTTTTTCTCTTTCTTCTTTCCAAGTCCAAGCACTTGATCATCATCATGGTATCATCATCATCATGCTATGATCTTCATTTGCTTCACCACTTGGAGTGTGCTACCCATCTCATGATCGCTTGATAAACTAGGTTAGCACTTAGGGTTTCATCAATTCACCAAAACTAAACTAGAGCTTTCAGAGGTTGAGTTTGGGTCATTAACATTAGACTCCTTGATGCAGTCTTTCAAATCAACTGGATTGTGCTCCTAACCAGTCAGCCATAGTTTCTTTCTTTGATAAAACATTGAATGAGGATGTCAACTTAGTTGATGAAATTCAGATGCTTGATTTGTTTGGCATTTATAAGGAGGAAATGACTTGCTAGGTAGCAGTAGGGGTGTTTGAATCGGCAGCAGTAGGTGCTGTAGAGGAGCTGAATCCATTAGTTGATGATGTCGATTTAGACCCTAACCATTGTTGACACTAGATATGGCAAACAGATAAATCCGTAAATACACGGATGTCAATATAGCTTTCACCCAGGAGTATTCCAAGGTATCAAATTTCCACGAGAAACGTGAAGTGAACTAGAGTAAGAACTAAGTTTGTCCAAAGATAAAAGTAATAAGTAGAGAGGATATCTGTGGTTTCTATGAGCTAAGGCAAGACTAAATAAGACTATATCATGGTTGTTTACTTTGCGGCACAGCCCGCCTAGCAATCTAGGAGAGATAACTAGACAAGGTTTGCCACGAGCCCTACGATTTAATAACTAGACCTATCGTGGTAGAATACAAATGATGGACAGGGCTGTCACCACATGCTACCTACCATAATCTATGCGGAGGCCTAGCCGCAAACACAGGTAAGCTATAGCCTAAGCACCACGCTTAATCTATAAACTCACTACTCTAATCCTAGCTAACAGATCAGAGCACCCTAACCAAGCGGTGTAACCAGTAAACACAATAATATAAATAATACTTAAGTAATGCAAAAGAGCAAAGTTACCACAGAGAAGATGTCGGACTTCACTCGAAGAAGAGCTTCATCCGCTGAAGCACAAGTGGGAGAGGATGCCGACAGCCTCGGTGTAACACCCGTGTTTTTTATCATGTTAAAATCCACTAAACATTAAACTTTTTAAAATTTACAACAAATTAAAACCTTGACTAATTATTTTCTGCAAAACCGTTTTAAAAATGTTTTCCAAAACCCTTGCATAAAAATCCACCATATGCATTTTTACCTTGTAGGATTTAAATATAGCAATAGGAATAATTTAGGATTAGAGGATCGCTTCGCATTTAAATTTCAATGCTGTGTGTTAGGAATGCTTGCGTGGTTGCCTGAATGCTTGATTGTTGGAATGCCTGCTTGCTTGAGTGCTCGTATGTTTGCCTTCAATATTTTTTTGCGGCACCAAAATAACTTCCCTTAATTACCAATTGCATTCTTGAATTATTTAAAACCTTTTCTTTATA
The DNA here is from genome assembly GCF_019320115.1 of Miscanthus floridulus. NCBI lineage: Eukaryota > Viridiplantae > Streptophyta > Magnoliopsida > Poales > Poaceae > Miscanthus > Miscanthus floridulus. The sequence goes on from NC_089582.1 coordinate 80,752,087, forward strand.
TTATAGAGGTAGATAATATATCATAGATATAAATAATATTTTACTCTCTAGGAATTATAATAGCCATCGCATTAATAAATTATAGGTTTAATTGTTCTTCCTAATATTTCCTTCTTAAGTTTACATTTAGTTAATTTCTATACATATGAAATCATTACTTTTAATTTCTATTATAGTTATACAAGAATATATAAATATTTAGGAATACATCATGAGTACTTGTATTACATTCTTTAATTAGCAATACTTCATCTATCTATTATTTACAAAAGGAAATAATGCCTATATAAATATACATGGTTTATTTCCCTTCCATTCCCTTAGTAGTTAATTTCTTTGCTTTGAAATATATAGAAATACAGCACGAATACAAAAGTATTTTATTGCATTGCTTGATTTTCTGGGAATACATCAAAAATACAAAAATGTCTACCGTGTACACTCCCCTGTTGCCGAACGGGCACAGCCCAGCACCAGCCTCGGCCAAGCCCAGCACGGCAGCAGCCCCATCGGCCCAAAACCAGAGCACGCCGAGCTGCAGCACCGCGGCTTCGCCGCGCCGACTCCACGTCGAGTCCGAGTGAGGCGAGGCGCGCGTCGGTCCTCCCCGGCATGGCTGCTCAAAATATCTGCACTGTGGGCAACCGCCCTACTGTTCCTCGCTGACCTACTGTGCTCCACCGCCTCACCTCGCCTATAAAACGGCGCCGAGCTCGCCATCCTTGCCACCAGAGAACACGAGCTCGAGCACGCGAGGGAGAGGTCGACGATGTCGGAGTCGCCGCTGAGCACCTCGCGATGAAGCCGAGGTCGTCCGCCGCTGCTGCCCTGCCCTGCAGCTCCGCCCAAGGCCGAGCGCCACCTCGCTCGCCTCCGTTGGCCGGAGTCGAGGTTGCGCTGCTCTCCTTCCCCCATCCCTCTTGCTCTTCAACTTCCCTGCTTCTCTTTCTTCTCTCCGTTCCGCGCCGAGCGCTCTGCTCTTCCCCTCCCCTTGCTGCCTCTTTTGGAAGAGGACGGCCGCATGCCGCCGGGGCCGTCGCTGGTGCTCCCCGGTCTTAACGCCGCCCTCTAGTCTTCCACCCGAATTTTTTATTTTTTTTTGGCCCTTTTTTTGAAAAGTTTTTCACTAATATCCTGGTGAAGGTATGCTTTTAAAATATGGATCCTTAGCTCGGCGTCATCGTTGGTGGCGCCGAGATTACACGTCTCGGCGTCAAAGGGTTTGGCTCCTAGGTTGGGGGGTCACGTCGGCATCAAAGTAGAGCCGGGGTGACATGACAGTCAGCTCGGCATCGTGGATCTTGGCGCCAAGCTTGGCGCCGTAGATCTTGACGTCGAGTTTGACGTCGTAAATCTTGGCGTCGAGCTGGCCTTACAGGTGGGTCCTTTTCCTTTCTCACTTCCTTTCATTTTTCTCTCTTCCATTCTTCTCTCTCGCCCGACGCCTCCCGCCGCCGGCGCCGCTCCCGCCGCACCTCTCGTGCGTCCTAGTTGGGGACCTCTCCATGCCAGCGAGGCGGAGATGGCTGGGGAGTCGCCGCCCTAGGCCATAGGCGGCGCGTGGAGGTTACAGCACCAGCGGACAAGGTCGATGCGCGGAGGTCGCGGCCTCGACGGTCGAGGGCAGCGTGCGAAGGTCATGGTCCCCACGGCCGATGGTGGTGCATGGAGGTCGCAGCCCAGCGAGGAGGCGGCGTCGTCTTTGCAGATCCGTCCCTGCTGAGCCCTCTGCACGGTGAAAGTTCTCTCTCTGTCTTCCTCCGTTGTGTCTTTTTTTCTCCACTTCTATATGCAGTAGAGTCACTTGCAACTTGTGACGAGTTAAATAAACTAGGTGTCGAATTGATCCTTGCAGATCTAGAGGTCTGAGGGGTGTCCTGTGTTCTCTTAGTTTCTTCATTAGGAGTGACAGCGGCAGCAGCATACATGTGTTCTCTTAGTTTCTACAATGTTAATTCTGGAATTGAGGTGTCATACATCTTCAATTATTTCTGGTAAGTGACCACCTTCACTTATATCCGGAAGGGATGAATATACTTGGTGGATTAATTTTATTAACGTTGATTTGGTGCTCAAACTGTAAATTTCAAATAATTGACAGTATGTTCAGTAAAAACTAGGTGCTGAACTGGTTGGGATGCAATGTGCTCTGACATTTCTTTTAGGATCTTATTTGATCTTGCTGTTGTTTTCGTTGGATTAATTGCCACGTAGGATCTTATTTTGTACTAGAAATTCATGATCTCACTACACATATAGATGATGCATGATGGTGTTTTACATATATATGCACGCATTATTTACCATTAGCTAACAGCAGGAATTTTCGATTCAATTATATGTGCAGCATTCTACCTTCGGACCTAAACTATTTTTAGCAAAATTCTCCTTGTTTCTTACTCTTTACCAACTTCCGCACGATGCTTCTTTATGAGGGAAAAAACTCCCCAATATTCCGTACTTAAGTATTTCTGTAGATAATATTGTAGTTGTAGTTGAACACAAGTATCCAAGTCTAAGAACCAAGAATCCAGTCCAACTAGCAGAGTATCCAATAATTATCTAGAATTGCAATTGCAATGTTTTTTAATCAATCCGTTTCAAGTTATCTGTGTTTGTATTTAAATTTTCCTAATACATACTTTTCATTTGGTGTTTTATTGTTTATGTCATGTTTTTTTCTGACAAGTATTTATCATACTACATTTCTTTGGTGTGAACAGATTGCCAAACCTGGCTATGAGCGTCACCTATTTAGGCCCCGTTCGCTTCGCTGAAAAAACAAGCCGAAATACTGTTCCGGCTGATTTGTTGTGAGAGAAAACACTATTTCGGCTGAAAAAATAAGCTGAAAAGTGAGGATTATAAGACAAGCAAACAAGGCTTAGTTGGATTGGTTTTCTTCCTTAAATAATGCTAACATTTGATTCTACATGGAAGCAGTGACCATGGTAATTGTGCCACTGGCGCTGGCAAGGCTCACCTGCTCCTGGTAGGTGCTTCTTTCATGCTCCCAGGAATTCTTCATTTTTAATTCTCTATATACTGCTCCTGATAAAGATTGGATTGTAAGCTTTTTTTTTAGATAGATTGGACTATAAGCTGTGAAGTACCTGATTACTAGACAGTGGAATTACTTGTCTCCATTTATTGGTGCAATAATTTATATTTTTCCTAGAACAAATGATATTGTTCACCAAGCATATTTAGTTGGTTCTGAACTTTTGATCCGGTTCTCCTGTCCATCTTATCATGTGTCATTGCAGGGGACTGCTATACAAGGTGAAGGTGAGGCTTGCAGGCTGTTGTGTGCGGTGTATACCGCTGAGTCTGTGCCGCTGATCCATCTTTGCAAACTTGGGAGGCTAAAGAAGGGAGCTCGACCATTTGCTGAACATATGGTGTTTCATAACACTGGAGCAGTAATACCCCTACCACTTTGGAAACTATTAGTGACTTGTGTCTTATAATGTATGGATGTCAGGTAAGAATGAATGATAAATGAATTTGTAATATTCTTATGGATATATTAATGCTAATTGCTACGGCGTCAAGCTATGGAAATTGACAAATTTTAATTTTTATCATGACTTGGATATTGATTAATGTGGCTAACACTAGAGTTTTTACAGTGACTTGTTGTTTGATCACTTAAAACAATATAGAAATACTTAAGATAAAAAATTTGCCTGGCCAAATGGAACCACAGTACGTCCGGGCGACACAGTACAGAGCTCGGCTCCTATAGTACGGCGGGGCGATGCAGGGCTCGGCTCTGTACGTCTATTGCATTGCTAACCGGAGATGCATCGGTGCATGTAACAAACCGTACGTGCATGTGTAGGTATGCTAGCACGGACGCAATATACCTCACTTGTAAGCACATCATGACCTGTAAGTAAGTGGAAATATGGCTAAGTCTTGAATCTATGACCGTGGCCAAGTTTGATTTTTTACTGTGGCTAAGTCCAAACTTGACGAGACTTATTTTGTTGTCATCTCCTCAGAGAGTATTCAAACTCGTAGTACGGTATCAAATTGAGTTGTTATACAAATTTGGAAGATAAAATATCACAAACATGTCAATTCACTACCGGCGATAAGGGAATTAGAAAGATTTAAGAGGGGTCAAAACATCATCACATTTTGGCCATGTTAAAGACTGATTTAGGTTTAGGTTAAAAAGTAAAGTTTACTGTACTCAACTAAAACTACGACTTCTATTAAAGGTTAAACTTCATATCTAGAAAAGAAACTATAGTTTTACCCCCTGGTCAAAACAGCATCACAAAAAAAGGAGTTAATTATTGATCCAACACTTAGAAGTATTTTTAGGCTAGTTCATGAACATAAACCCTAGATCATTTTTTATCTTAAGTATTTCTAGACTATTTTAAGTGATCAAACAACAAGTCACTGTAAAAAAATCTAGAGTTAGCCACATTTCTCAATATCCAAGTCATGGTAAAAATTAAAATTTGTCAATTTCCATAGCTCGGCGCCGTAGTAATTGGCGCCAAGCTCGGCGCCAAGATCCACGATGCCGAGCTAATTGCCACGTCCACGCCACGCAAGCAGCCATGTCAATGACACGCAGAAAATGACCCTGGACCTCAGCGCCAATTGCTTTGGCGCCGAGACATTTAAGCTCAGCGTCAATTGTCACGGCGTCGAGGTCAGGGTCTATTTTTTGAAAGGATACTGTCAGGGACGTATTTGTGAAAATCTTTCAAAAAAAAGGTTGAAAAACAAAAAATGCTCGTCTCCCACCGCCTTGCTTCTCTCTCTTCCTCTCCCTCTCCCTCTTTCTCTCCCTCTCTCTTGCTGTGTCTGATCAGATGTGCCTCGCCGACTATATATGTCCATTCAGGCCACCTGGCTCGGCCTGTCCCGGGCCCATGCCAGGCACGGCCTGGTAGGGCACGTCACGGTAGAGCACGATGGGCCGCCGGGCCGTGCCGCCCCAGTCCACCGTGCCTGTCCGATGGCCTAGGCACAGCCCGTCGGGCCACTTTCCGTGCCGGGCCAGGCCAGAAAGCACGACCTTTTTAGCAGGACAGGCCGGCCCGAGGCCCGCATCTGCAGGGGACGGGAGAGAGGACGGAGTCACGGAGGACGAGGTCGAGGCGGAGGCGCTGTCCTATGGCCGTGGTGGCGCTCAAGGCGACGACATGGAGGAGGATGCAGAGGCGGTGATGGCGTCAAGGCACGTGACCGCGTGGAGGAGGCCAAGGAGGCGATGCAGAGGTGCGATGACGAGGCGATGCAGAGGCACCAGGCACGGTCGGCGGCGGCCTCAGATCGGCCGCTTAAGGCTTTGACCACGGAGGACGGGAGGAGGAGCATGCGGCCCACGGCCGTTGGTGCGGGGGGCGAGGAGGTGGCATCGGCCGCCGGAGCGCTCTCCCTCAAGGCCCTCGATGCCAGATCTGGCGAATAGAGTAGGCAAGCGTAGGGGATTCAGCGGGCTGAGCTCGAGATAGTGGCGGGATGGAACTCGGGCATGCGACATGCCACGCTCGCTCTCGAGGCGCGTCCTCACGGAGGAGAGGAGCCCGCAGTGGCGCATCCCGCTAGCAAGCCGCGGAGAGGGGGCGAGGGAGAGAGGTGATGCGGCATGGCCATGTGGAAGAGAGGGAGTGAGGCGAAGGTGAGAGGAGCGAGGCGTGGCCATCTGTCGGTGTCGGGAGGGGGAGTTAGGGTTAGGGGCAATGGCCGATAGGCCTTTAGCAAGCCATGGGGGACTGGGCCGCGGGGAGGGGAGTAGGAGTGAGGAGGGGGAGGGGGATGTCGGGACGCTACAGGGCCGGCTGACGCAGGTCGGGCCGTGCTGGGCCAGCCCATGGGCCTCAACAGTGGCCCAGGCACGGCCTGCTCCCTCGGGCCAGGCTAGCCTAGGCCCGCATGTTACCGAGCCGTGCCGTGCTCGTGTCGGGCTAAAAAAGCGGGCTTCGTGTCATGCTGTCGTGCCTCGGGCTGCATGGACAACTATATCGCCGACGGCACCCAATGCCCAGCTCCTAGCCACATCGCTAGGGCCAACCAGGGCGCGCCACCTCGCACCGTGGACCCCACGCGTCAGTGGCTCTGTCTTCCTCTTCCCCTGTCCATAGACTCGGCTCACATAGGCTAAAGACAGAGAGCGCATGGTTCACCGATCGGTGCATAAGAGCAGCAGCAACAGACAACGCCCACCTGCCCTGTCCCATGCGTCAGCCGCAGCAAACATGCTATGTGCACCCGGGAAAACGTACACATAATATTGAAAGGTAAGCTTTTTAATTAAGGAAAAAATACCAGAAATTTTCTAAATAAACTAGAGTCACCCTAGATCATACCTAGATATTTACCACTCATTTATCATTAGCTAAAATTGTATAAATAATTTTCATGTTTCTTTACATTCGCGATTAGCCGTTAAACTTAGATAATTTATATCTTTCTTGTTTTAATCCTGAATTCCGTAATTCTTTCATCATAAATCTTCTAAAATAAAACCCTACATATTTGCATCATTTTTCCTAATTTTTTATGCCCGTTTAAATTCTAGTTTGATTGTCTTTCCTTTCCTATAATTAATTTAAATACTTACTATAGTAGTAGCCATCACCATAGTAGTAGTAGACCCCATATATTCATGTATGTGTATGCCCCATGACACACTCGAATATATCCACACCCAATCACCTAAAATGAGTAGACATCTATACATACGTAGATATGCTCGATACCCGGGTATACGCCTATGTATGGCTAACCCTAACAACCTAGTTACTCAGTTCTACTTAATCGTGGGCATATACATATGCATGAGCATATATGCCGCTAACCCTAGCCATAACCCAGCCCACCTAATTAACCCTAGGCACATACATATGCATGTGTGTATGTGTCGCTAACCTAGTGGACCTATAGAAACCTGACCGAGTCATCCTTCCTCTTTTAGGTTCACATAAGAGTGAAGCCTAACAATGTGGTCTGATTTTTCATCAGACCAACCACCCACCTTAACCTAACCCGTAGAAACCTACCCTATGGATGAAATCCCTTCATCCAAACCTTACTTCAAATTGACATAGTAATGATAACCTTAGATAACAACCCATCACCCAATAGGACCAACCCATCTAGGACCGTCGCCTTCACTTTAGATGTTATGCTTGTTTTACATGCCTTGTTTGTTATTTTCCATGTTTGTATTTCCTTGTTTGTCGGCGCTAGACCGCGTAGGATAGAAGACGTGGAGACAACCCGATGGAATCCAGAAGACAGGAATAGGAGACACAGGAATCGGATAAGGATATGACTGTCAGCGAATGGAGGCAAGTCCTAATACCCACCTATCCCTTCCCTCCACTTTTACATGCCATTCCTTAACCACCTCCCTTCCACCACCACCATATATTGCTAGCCTCCGCCATAAACCTTCCACCTTCCATCTCCACTAAATAATAAACTCAATCTATATTACTTAAATCCTCGATTATGAAATTATAATGGATTATGAGATTGATCATGATGATGTGATAAGGTAATGGTTACCTTGATGAACTTGATGATAATAACTACAGAACTAAAAACTGGACTAAACCCCGACAGGGGGCGAGTGGGGGTAATTTATGGAGGTAAATTACCTTGGTAGGAACACCTAGAGAGGGTTCCTATGGGAGATACTCGCCTCGGTCACATAAGGACCGGTTTGTAGTCTCTCTCACCTAGTGAGATATTACGTACAACCACGTGTCTATATGGGTAGACTTGATCTCACACCCTGTTAGATTGAAGTATGATTTCTATTAGGAGGCTGGTGTTGGTAGTGGAATATTAGGAGAAGACATGGGATAGGTTTTCTTCTGTGGTTTGGTTGGCGTGGATGCTATGTGATCTTCCATGTTAAACTTTTGAGATTTTGGCCGCTTTTGAGCCCATGATTATTGTTTTGGCCAGTGTTCGAGCCATGTTATTGTTTATTATGATGATTAGGTGTCATCATGTTGGGATGATTAGGTATCATCCGAGGTTAGTGTGTTTTCTAACCCTGAGAAGCTGCCGTAGAGTTATATGGAAATCTAGGGTAGCACTCAAGTGGGTATGGGATCTTGTTAGGCCTGTCGCACCACTGGCCCTGGTATTGATTACGCCTATCATGTAGGGAAATTTGTACCCCTCTGTAGAGTTTATTGAATCTATTCGAATAGCCACATCCTTAGAATGGGTAGATGTTAGGATGGGATACTATGATTAGACTTCATAATCTGGTAAGACGTACTCTACTAATTTGGTAAATTGTGAATAACCTCAAAAATTGGTGAGAATGGTAATGCTCTACTAGGGTCCAACCTATAATTATAATTACTACAACCTACCACTTTTACCTCAACCACCATAACCACCTCCACATATAGCCTTCCCCTTCCACATCACCTCCACCCAAAGTTTAGGGCTTGTTGAGTACTTTATGTACTCAACCCCCTCCATTCTACGTTTTAGAAGTAAAGCTATAGGAGCACATACCTGGATAGAACTACTGGAGCTACGCGAAGATAGGACAACATACAAGTATAGAGCTATTGAGGACTATGCAAGGATAGGACAACTGGGGTATACTCGAAGATGGAGCCGTACGACTACACGAAGGAGCTACACTAGGACTACAATGATTGGGACATAGGAATGCACTTAAGTAATAAGTCTAGGGTTACGTCCGCACTCCAAGCTGCCTGTAGGAATGGAGCCACGATGACATAGGACTGCTATCATAGAACTCTGATATACAATATAAGGCCAGTGGCCAAGCTATGTAACCCAAACCATGTAATGTGTTTTTCCCATTAGCAATAAAAGTATGGTTTTTTATATCAATCTTGTTTGAATTGTAGGTATCAGCTATTGATCCAGGGACTGATACATGATGCATAGAGGACCCTAAATTGGGGCCCAACACCCGGCTCCTCCCCAAGCTTCTCCTCACTCTCTCCCTATCTTCTACTTCTAAGTAGTAGAGCTACAGAGCTTCGTCTAGCTACTACTCTCACTTGGAGTGATGGAATGAGATGGTGCATTTACAAATGAGGGAGAGGGGTCCTATTTGTAGCTTGAGGTGGAGTAGGGGCTACTCCATCGCCACATTATCAATCTATGTGCTCTACATCCTCCTCCATTACATCAAACCATCATATAATCAAGGGTGGAGAATAATTGAGCATGTGCTTCTTTGCATGGAGGCATGCCAATGGAGGTGGAGAGAGGGGGACACCCCTAAGCCACCTAGGGGTGCCAACCTGCCCCCCTATGATAGGTGGGGCCTCCCTTCTTCTAGAAGCTTGGCCCACATGTCATGAGTGGGTGTGGGTGGTTGGAGATGTTTGTCACGCTAGGTGAAATATTGATGGTCAAAACGGGTGTTAGTGATCGTCAACAAGCTCCCCCACACCGAACCTTTGCTCGTCCCGAGTAAAGGATTCGAACAAGAAAGAGGACCGAGCTAAGATTTAGGTGGATTTGATACACAACTTTCTTAGGATGTGATGCAAGCATAAAAGATATTCCAAGTCACATACTCATACCTATGGGTTTTGAAGTGGCTAGAACATTACCTTGGGTGGTTGAGAAATGGAGCAGTTCTAACTTGAAGACATAGATCACTTCTTCTCAAATGAGATTCGAGTTTTTGACAATATTTTTCAAAACAAAACATAGCTTATGTTACTCCTCATATGGTTCTCTCAAATCACTTAGTGGTATTTGTGTATCTATCCTCACAAGGATCTTTCTTTGCCTAAAGGTCCTAAAACTATAGCTTATGTGGAGTTTTGGGTAGGAGAATTTAAAAGGCATACCTAGAATGTTTATATTGTAAAGTCAAAGCATGGATCCATAGAGGAAAACAACATACAAACATGATCAAGAGTGCAAGTGTGTGGATATGAGTGGAAGGTTGACTCCTTAAAGATTCTCTCTCCAAATCTAGATGATTGAGATCATGGGCTATCTTTGATGCTCATCCTCTTTTTTTTGCTCGACACTTTTTTCACTCAACTCTTTTTTTCATCATCTTTTCCAACTCTCTTTTTTCAACTTTCTCTCTCTATTTTTTTCTCATAACATATAGCCCATGTCTATTTTTTAGACTTGTATGGAGAATGGAGAGAGTCCTGGATACATGGAGTCTTTATTTTGTGGAAAGGTGGAAAGGCATGTTTGTGGAGAGGTGAAAAGGAATGTCTATGCTAGCTCTCAGTGTAAGAGCATAGGATAAGTGTGGAAAATATGTTTTTGCTTACTCTCAGTTTAAGAGTAAAGCATATATGGGTGGAGTGTATGTGATCTTGATCATGTAAGCATGGTGCATCACTCACTAGGGTCACACAATTTGACAAAACTCAAAACAAAATCTAAGCAGCAAGAAAGTATGGGTTTGTCAAGATATTGCCTATGGCTCTAGTAGAACATTTATACCATAGAGGAGTTATGAAGCCATGGTTTTAAATTTTGTTCAAAACAAAAGTCTCCAAAACACTTGTCATCACTATATCACACTTCACAACAACTTAGGTAATGTTATCCTAAGTAAGGTTCCCACAAGCATTAAGTGAAAGACAGGGAATAAAGATTATGCAAGCCAATCTCGCAAGATAAGTCATGATCAAATCTTGGGGTCATGTTTTAAAGTTCAAGTTTTAATAACATGAATAAATTGGCTTTTATGCATTCATTTTCAAGGAGATAAATGTAGGAGAGGGGTACCAAGATACAAACCTACGTCTTATATTGAGATGAAGTCCAGTGAGTTGATGCTGATGTATGAAGTGCTTCTATGTGTAGCCTCAGTGTTTTTCATCGGAGAAGAAGTTGCTTAAGTTGGGGTTGGGTTGCCCAACCCCCACACCTATTCCTTCAGCATTTGTGCTTATTCAAAGACACAAAGAATGCAAGCAACAGGGTTCTACTAGTACAAATGTACTAGTGAACCAAAACTTTATTCCTCTTATTGAAAAGCAAACAGAGGCGCATAGCATGATTGGAAATGAAACAAAAGCACCTAAAACATTTATCATACCAAAAGGGAAATCAAGGTGAAGGAGAAACATACCTATGTCATGTATATTGTTAAGTTAAACAATGTTCCTAGTGAAAGTTGTGACACTTCTCAAGCTAATGACCCCCACAAGATAACATTTGAGATCATGGAGCTATTATTATTTTTATATAATATACTTTTAATATACTTGGACCTTCATGTGCCCATATTTTTTTATTTTACTTGGACCTTCATGTGCCCAACTTTTTTTAGCTCCATGTCTCTCTTCACAAAAAGGCAAAAAGGGGTATTTATGAAGGAGATAGTTCAAATCTTTGAAGTGCCACTAGTTCACATGGTCACAAAATTTATCCAAACTCAACATGACAACATGTTGCATAAGAAAAGGTTCATGTTTAAGCATTTGTTTTAGAGATGAGAATGTAAAAACAAATCATGATCATTCAATTTTAACATCTCAAACTCTACTCTTCCTATGTTGGATTCAGTCAAGACAAGATAGAAGAACATATGCACAATCATTTTGGGCACACTTCTACTGCTCAAGGTAGCAAGAACTTAAAAGAGTTGGCTATGATTATGAACAGAAAGAAGACATGATTAAAAAGCTAAGCTTGATCATTGTGTTAGCAAAACTAAACAAGTTCAATCATATCAAATATTCATGCTTATCGGGTCAAAGGTAATGATTTAAACATTAACCACATACCTTAGAGATGTTACCTTTATTGTTTTGAAGCGTGACGGCTCATGATGATGACTTTGAATGGACCATCACATTTGCTTCCAAGAATTCTATGCCCGATTAGTTTCACTCTTGAATTGCACTTTTATACCTTGTTCTTTACTTGAATTCCTTCTTCTTGATGTCACTCTTGATGCTTGCTTAAAAGTCTTGATTCATGATTTTGATATCTGCAACAAAGACTAATGCAAGGTGATACTACAAACCCGACCGATGTGTGTCCATCGGCCGGTGCAACAATCAAGCTCAATCTTCATTGGGTTCGCTCTATTTTATTTGAAGGGAAAAGCATGATTTAAAAGGTAAACTATTTTTTATTTATTATTACTACTACTACTACTTATGATGATAAGAAGATAGAAACTAAACAAACTTTATTGAATTGAAAATAGCAAGCTAACGGGTTATCTCCCGGCAGTGCTTTGTTTTAAGTCATAAGCTCGACCTTTGCGGTTTCAGCTGGAGAAGTTGAGGGGCGGATTCGTCGTATTCTTGTGATGTTATAGAACTTAATGGAGGCGGCAGAGATGCTCGGATGAGGGACATCGAGGTAGTGGTCGAGCTCCTGTTAATGGCGGCGACGGTGGTGACTGGAGGCGAGACGATGGGAGCAACGCGTGGCCTCGCTGAGCAGGAGCAGCGCGTGACCTCGACGAGCGAGTGCCAGCGGGAGCAGCGCATGACCTCGGCGAGCAGCAGCCAACGGGAGGGAGCATCGGGAGGTAGAATAAGAAGTTGAGTGACTGCCACGTGGGCCCCACTAGTCAGCGACTGAACCCACTCGCACAAAAACCGTACAACCAAACACAAAGTGGGTTGAACCCAACCTCTAGAACCAAACATTAGATGGGTTCATCCCATCCCAAAAATCTGGGTTGGGTTCAACCCATCCCCGTTGAACCCAGAACTAAACACGTGCTTAGATCCCATGATATCCACCGGGCCAGCACCGGGCCAACCATTGAATAGCAGGCCGTGTCATGCAACCCAACATGCCTAGGGAGTGCCTAATGAGGACATTCCTAGCATTCACTCATCTCCAAATGAAACTACATTTGATATAGCTGGTCCGATTACAAGGAGTAGAGCAAAACAATTGGAGAAGGAAATTCATTCTCAGGTGAACGCTAACCTTATGCTTAATAATCAGATTATGTTGAATGGGCCTATGTTTTTTAGTACTTGTTTCAATGTTCTTAGGAATGATGGAGTGCATGAACAAGCGTGGGATGATGATGGATTCTGCCCGCCAAATATAAGCAAGGAACCTGGACATGCAAGAGAGAGAGAAAAGAACATTTAGCTACCATGAATAACAGTCGTTGGAGTGCAAGCAAATATTTTGGAAGTTAGGAATGCATGCAGCCAGCAACCGGGTTGCTATCCACACACGTTCTAGCATGCATGCAGAAGAATGCCAACCATCCATGCATCCCACTAGGCCTGGCTATTAATAAAAGTAGTGTTACAACTTTCCACTACATGTTCTCATTTATTTCTTCCAAACTAAAACTCAACTAGTATTATATATCCTTGTAATGGGTGATGTGAACAATAACTTTGAGATTGCAAATTCAGAAATACAAACTCTTTGAGTTCTTGTTCCAGCATGAGTCTTGAGAGGCTTGCAAACTTATTCTTTCGATTCCTGAGGGAGTTGTAGAACGCCAAACTGTGGTTCACCCAGTTTGTGCCTTCACATCTATACGGCGTGATTGCGTGGGCTGTTTCATCGGTACGTGGAAGGGTGATTGTCTCGGTAGTTCATCGCGTGGGCAGCCTTTGCGGTGCATTGCCTCTTCACCAGGTCACACAGCAACAAGTTATCAAGTTTGCGGATCCTTCGAGAAGATCGGGACACAACTACTCGTCACACGTGATCTATAGACGTGTGCCTATCATCTGGTACCAGAGCCTCCATTTACTCGTTAGGGTCATTTTTATTTTGGTAGGATAGTTTTTTATATACCTACAGTCCACACATAGACAAATAGAAAACCTACAGCCTCTCATTTGTGCTCCACTAAAAAGCACCGTGAGCTGTTGCACCATAGTCTCTGGTACAATCACTCTTCCACTATAGATTGTAGCCCCGGTTCTTGCCCTTTCCAGGAAGAGAAAGAACTTATTCAGCAAGTGGTGAGGGAGTGATTCCACATATATTCCACATATATATTGTCCTATTTTTCCCCTCTACTAATATGGTAGGACATGGAGATGGTGCTGCTGTTTCGGTGGAGGAATTCTAGGAGCTGCGTACACAAATGAATGATTTGATGCAACAACTACAAACTCTCCAATTGAACATGCCTCATAGAGAACCACCACCAAATGAGGATGATGACAATGAGGATAACGAGGCACCACGTCGTGCCGCTGGTCATGGACATGGACGTGGTGGGTTTGGCCATGGTTTTGGTCGTGCTCGGTGCGATCTAGTTGGAGGTGGAGATTATGATGGTGATGATGATATGTTGTCCGACATGGATGATCATTGGCATGGTGTCCATCATGGTTATCGTGACCATTGTCGTCATCGTGATGATGATGGTTTAAGCAAAGTGAAAGTGTCTATTCCAAAATTTAATGGAAAGGAAAGTGCTGATGATTATTTTGAGTGGGAGACCAAGGTTGATCAGATCTTTGATTTCTATACTTATCCTTGTAACACCCCAGTGTTACATTGTAATGTTTTGCTTAAACATTTCGTAAGCATCTGAATTATGTGCATATGTGTATGACATAAAGTATAACTCAATGTTCGGTACTTGAAACATTCATACAAAACATGAGTCCGTGGTTACGTTTCATATAATACTGTGTACTCGCATTGTTCTGGAAACTAAAAAGGCTAAAGGACGTTTTGTGAACGGCGATAGTTAGCTAGTCGAGGGCAAGGATGGTTAGATAGTGTGTTCATAGGTCGAACTGGGGGTTTCGACGTGAGCTCGTTCAAAATGGCGTCGTTCGCGTAAGTTTTAGGAGAGGTCGACGAAGCCACCTTCGGCAAGCTTTGTGGAGCGATTGGCTTAAGAAGTAGCGTGATGTAATGACTGCGGTCGATAGCTTGATGAACCTTCTTGCGCATCGAGCAATTAGTTTAGCGATTGGAGCATTGCGTAAAAGGTTTCTCACTACTTTAAAAAACGTGCACGACACCTGGCTTATCCCTGGGCACGATCACCACCCACTGCTGGCTTGCCAGCACCCATGGCCACGCCCCACTGCACCCCACTACGCCGTGCACATGCACGGCCTGCGCGTCCTGGCCATCTGCCCTCACTGCTGCTCGCCTGCAGCCACAGCCCCGCTGCTACTCGCCTGCCGCCACGGCTGGCTCGCCCTACGCGCCGAGGCACAGGCCACGTCTCCTTGCCGCCGGGACACGACGCGCATGTCCTGCTCTGCGCTGCCTTGGTTGGGAGCACGCTGGGCCCATGCTACACGCCGCCTGTCACCACGCCGGTTCTACGCCCGTTGACATCGCTTTGGCTGCTCGTGCGTTGGATGACAGCCTACCCGCTGTCACCTCGGTGTCACAATCGCGCTGTGTCCCTTGTCGAACGCTGCCTGCTGCGTCTCCATGCCATTGCCTCGTCGGCTTGCTGCTATGCCATGCTGACTGGCACCTGGAGCCATGCCCTACTGCTCCCCCATGGTTGTGCACGCCAGTAATTGCATTGACAACCACCGCAGGTCTGAGCCAAGACACGCCATGACCTCCCCTGCCTTCGCTGTCCCATGCCCGTCGTGACGATTTTCCACAATTCACCGCAACTACAGTACCATAATCAAATTGACCACGTGATCAACTCCGCCAGATAGCCTACTACCCTACCGACCCCACATCGCCGACTATAGCTCCGCCATAGGCCCAAATTTTGAAAAGCTGCGACCTCAGCTCCTTAAGACCAAGAGCGCCTGCGCCGTCGGCTACCACCGCCACCAAAGCATCTCGGTCCAATCCATCCTGCTTCTAGCCTCTCCTCCAGTCAGGTGTCACCGTGCTCACCTTAGTTTAAGCCCTGCCGCCGTGTACTAGTCTCTGGCGCAGTCATGCCACCGTCGGGCATCGCCGCACCGCCACGCGCGCACGTGGCTAGCTCTGCTCTGACCACCTCTGACTGCACCGTCAATGCGAAGGTATCCGTGAGCACTCCCTGGTGCTCGCTGGTTCATGTGCTGGCTTGGTCTTTGTTGTTGCTTACGGGAACGTGCCCGCCTTTGTAGGTCAAGGGCCACCGCCGGGGAGGGAGTTCGTGACTACGCCTCTGCTCGCCGTGTTGCCTCCAGTAGCTTCTACGTGTCGTCAAGGTACCTATCGACCCCTTAGGTAGGCAGTAGAGGTTCGGGTGAGGCCGGCGTGGTCGCTCAGTGCCCGCGTCGTCGCGCCGGTGCGCGCACTGGTGTTGAGGGACTTCACCATCGTTAAGAAGAAGGAAGGGGAGGACGTAACCATAAAACTATAGACTAGTGAAATAGTACCATAGAGCTCGTAGCAAATACCGAGTACGTCGGGGGTGTTCGTGCATATTTGCCATCGCGCACCGGCCTTTCCCCCGTCGCGGGCCGTTGGCCGGCTAGGCCGCGCCTCTGCGTGGGCCGCGCGGTGGCCTGCTGTCGCGCACGGGTGGGATGGCGCACTGGGCCGAGCCGCGAGTTGTGGGCCGACGTAAGAGAATTCGGTTTTCTTATTTTCCTGAGAATAGAAATGTTTATTTATTTTCTATTAGGAATCCAACTTCGATAAATCATAGTAAATTGCATGGTTGTCCAAAAATAGTGAAACAAAGTTTGTTAGGTTCGCAAAAATATCATCTACCTGTTAGTATAGTTAGTTCACCATTAGCTGTTAGGATGGTAGGCTCATAAGATTTAAGTAGAAAGCTTAGCATTATATCAATCAATAATTGCAGGAATTCTTGTGGCAAATCGGTAATAGTTTTAGCTTTAGAAATTTTACAGTAGGTTCCTTAGGCCTTTATATACTTGCTATAAAAATTGGTAGACGTAGAGCGAGTTGCTTAATAGCGTAGTTATTATCCTTGCTTTATTGTATGTATCGTAAATTGGCATTAAGGGTAGGAATATCCGTAGTCACCGTAAGAACGTATGTCACGTTCATACTTGTCAGTGGTGCTAGTACGTAGCTTAGTCTTTAGTGGGTAGATCTCACTTAGTAGTTAATAAATGTACTTTTGCATTTAGAGAGGCTATTGCTGTAGTGTTAATCATTGCATCATCATTTCATGTAGATCACGAACAGGTAGACTTCATACCCGTCTGTGAGCCGAAGTATGACGAGGTGATCGAGGAGTATGAGGAGGAGCTCTTCGCATAGGAGGGAGCCTAGGAGCCTATTGGTACTGACCTTGCTGGCCCAGCACCTGCCCAAGGCAAGGCCCGGTGCATAACCCCTATTTTTGAATTATCACTGAATATATTTATATGATATGCATTTATGTTACAGACATTTTATGGAAACTACATGCATAAATATATCCACCATGAGTCCTACTAGTACAGGTCGAGTAGCTACTATGCTCAGGGTGTCGATAGTGTGAGTAACCTGCCGTTACTCGCAAATAGGTGATTAAACTATGATATCATGATGAAATAATGGAAAGGAAAATGGTGACCGGGCAGGGATGTGGATTTGGTACTGGTGGGTGTGAGGGGTTGTGTCCTGCGGCCAACAGGGTATAGCCTGGTTACACTTTTTTCCCTGTCTGTGTCGATTAAGGACCGGTCGTTGCATATGACTCTAGGCAAGTCACAGATTATTGTCCCGAGCACATACTTGGGTATGGGCGCAGGAAAGACTTGCTGCTCTCTTGTCGTGGATCTGGCTCTTTCTGGACCGACTGATGGGAAGAGGAGGTGGTGGAGGTCCTTGCACCGCACTGAGTCTGGGACTCAGGGGCGGGGGCTTGGAGTCCAAGTTTGGACGAGGACCGGGACACCCGGGACAGGAGAGTGATGGGTTAGTCCTGCTTGTGCCTAGGGTACAAGCGGGGCATGTGTCTTCGGGGCACCCAGCTAGGCACATTGATTCATGAATCGTCGGGTTATCCGGTACGGCTTGTCTGTGGTTTAGCACCGTAGTAAGAACTGGAAGTGAAAAAGGAGAAGGAACAGTATCGATTGCTCAACTCTTGCTTGAAAGTAGAATAGGTGCTTATATAGATTGACTAGATGAAAACTTAATATGGCTGATGATAATAATGTATCAATAAGGACTCACTATTAATATTGCTTTTGCTAAAAGAGAACCAGCAACCATAAAGCCTAGCATATTCCTTGGAGTCGGGAAAGTATTCCCACTGGTCGAATAAGTCTTGCGAGTACATTGTGTACTCAGGGTTTATTTACCCCTGTTGCAGGTGATGCTTGAGGAGTACCTTGTATGGAGGATCTTTCTGGTGGGCTCAGACGGAATCCTCGTTATCTTATCGCTAGATGTTATCTTTTAATATTCCGTTGTTTATCATTCCGCACTCTATATTTGGTATTGTAATAATGTACTTTTTAAGAAACTCTAATGTATGAGATGGACTTGTGTTGTAACTCATTCTCATTATTGGATCCTTGGGAAAAATGTGGATCTTTCGTGTTCTCCCTCGGGGTGTGCCCGACGAACACCGCTCACTGTAGTTGCTTTTGGGGCGCTTAGTGTCTGGTGGAAGATGAGCGCCTCTGTAAGTACGCTATTTTGGGCGATTCTGCCACAGTCCTCCTATCAAGAAAGCAAAGCTTGCTGCAATTGAGTTCACAGGTTATGCAATCACTTGGTGGAATCAAGTGTGTGCTGATTTCCGCTGTGTTGGACATGATCGTATTACTTGGGATGACATGAAACAAGAAATGAGGCGGAGATTTGTTCCTGCCCATTATTCTCATGAGCTACATTTGAGGCTGAAATGTCTTGTCCAAGGTCATCGTAGTGTGGATGAATATTTTCAGGAAATGGAAATGTGTCTACTTTGTACCGGTATCACTAAAGATGAGGAATCAATGATGGCTCGATTTCTGGTTGGTCTTAATAAACCAATCGCAGACAAGGTGGACATGAATAATTACAACACTATGGAGGAATTGCTACATTTTGCAAAAAGGGCAGAATGACAGCTTGCTGAATCTTATAAGAACCGTGCTTCATTTTTAGCTCCTCATAGTTCTACTCCATGGCGCCATTCACAGCAGCACGGGTCAGGGGTGCACACACCTTCATCTCGTGCAACTTCTCGTTCAATTTCAATGTCTACCAAACATTTTGATTCAAGAGACAAAGCTATAAATTCCAATCAGTCCAGCTCCTCTGTTACAGCAGCCCAACGGAAGACTAGCAAGATTGAGTGTTTTAAGTGTGGTGGTCATGGACATAAGCAAGTTGAATGTCCCAATAGACGCACTATTATTGCACTTGCAGATGGTTCTTATGATTCTCAAAGTGAAGAGGAGGATGAGCCTATTACCCAAGCACTAGTAGACCTTTCTCTTGACACTTGTGAGTATTCAGCAGAGGATGGTACTTTTGAGCTAGGTCTGAATTGTTTAGCCATTCAATCTCTTCCAGATTTTGCTCAAGATGACTTATCCCAAGATGATGTTCTTCAGCATCCAGCCGAGATTACTTGTGCTAATTTTGATAAGTTGCTTGCTGATTTTCCTGATTTGGCGCCTTCTACTCTGAATACACCAGCTCCTTCTTTGGTGGTTCAGCGGGTTCTTTCAACACAATTTGTTGCTGCTAAGCAAGGCCAGCACCACAATTTGTTTCAATCACGATGCAAAGTGAAAGGACAGGTGTGCCGCTTCATCATTGATGGTGGGAGCTGCAACAATATTGTTAGTGCTTTGCTTGTTAAGAAGCTTGGTTTGCAGACACGTCGCCATCCACATCCGTATCACATGCAATGGCTGAATAATTCTAGGATAGTGAAGGTTTTAACTATGGTCTGCTTGTCATTCTCCATTGGTGATTATCATGGAGAGGTTGATTGTGATATTGTACCCATGCAAGCATGCCATTTACTGCTGGGTCGTCCATGGCAATTTGATGTGGATTCGGTGCACGTTGGACGGTCTAACAAATGTACTTTCATTCACAAAGACAAGAAGGTGGTTCTTGTTCCATTATCTCCAGAAGAGATCTATGCTTCAGATGTGGCTCGCATGAAAAGAGAAGAATCTGAGAAAAGAAAATTGAGTGAGGCCCCCAACACTAGTAAGGGAGAGACTCCTAACCCATCCAGCCACATAAAGCCTCATTCCACTTCAAAATAGCTATGCCAAAATGAGTGCTTATTTGTGAGCAGGAGTGATTTGAGAGAAGTGAAGAACACCACAGCCCCATTCTTTGTGCTCTTGCACAAGGAGGTCCTACTTTCAACTACCGATTTACCTTCATCGCTGCCTAGTGTTGTTCTTGATCTCTTACAGGACTTCGAAGATGTTTTTCCCGATGAGGTGCCAGCTAGACTTCCACCACTCCGTGGAATTGAGCATCAAATTGATTTGGTACTAGGTGCTTCTCTTCCAAATCGTCCAGCCTACCACACCAATCCCGAAGAGATAAAGGAAATTCAGCGACAGGTAAAAGAGCTTTTGGACAAAGGGTATGTTCATGAATCCTTATCACCATGTGCTGTTCCCGTTCTTTTAGTCTCAAAGAAAGATGGCTCTTGGCGCATGTGTGTTGATTATCGTGCTATCAATGCTATAACTGTTAGATATTGCCATCCCATTCCATGGCTTGATGACATGTTAGATGAATTCAGTGACTCAACTATTTTCACCAAGATTGATTTACGCAGCGGCTATCACCAAATTCGCATGAAAATTGGTGATGAATGGAAGACAACATTTAAGACCAAATTTGGCTTATATGAATGGCTTGTGATGCCCTTTGGTTTGACGAATGCTCTTTCAACTTTTATGCGTTTAATGAATCATGTTTTAAGAGCTTTCATTGGCAAATTCGTGGTTGTATATTTTGATGATATCTTGATCTATAGTAAATCATTTGATGAGCATCTTGATCATATCCGTGCAGTCCTTGCTATTTTGAGAGTAGAGAAATTGTATGGAAATATTTCTAAGTGCACCTTTTGCACAGATCATGTTGTTTTCCTTGGTTTTGTTGTGACTGCAGATGGCATCAAGGTTGATGAAGAGAAGATTCAAGCGATAAAGGATTGGCCTACTCCTAAAAATGTGAGCCAAGTTCGAAGTTTCCATGGTCTTGCAGGTTTCTACCGGCGCTTTGTTAAAGATTTCAGTGCAATCGCTGCACCCCTTAACAATTTTACAAAGAAGGATGTTCCATTCAAGTGGGGAGATGAACAGGACCAAGCCTTCGAAGAGTTGAAAAGAAAGCTTTGTGAAGCACCGCTACTACAACTACCAGACTTTGGTAAGACCTTTGAGATCGAATGTGATGCAAGTGGTATTGGCATTGGAGGTGTGCTACTTCAGGAACATAAACCTACTTTTCTAAAAAGTTAAATGGTCCACATCTGAATTACTCTATCTATGACAAAGAGCTTTATGCCTTAGTTCAAGTTTTGGCAGTTTGGCAACATTATTTGTTACCTAAAGAATTTGTCATCCACTCTGATTATGAAGCTTTAAAATATCTCAAAAGTTAAGGCAAGCTGAACTGTCGACATGCTAAATGGATTGAGTTCATTGAAACATTTCCCTATGTTGTAAAACATAAGCGTGGGAAGATAACATTGTTGCTGATGCTTTATCACGAAGATGTGGCTTGGTTACACAATTAGATACAAAAGTGCTTGGTTTGGAATCCATTAAAACATTTTATGCTGATGACTTTGATTTTAAAGAACCTTTCTCTCGTTGCATTGCTAGAAAAGGCTAGGACAAGTATTATGTGCATGATGGTTTCTTATTTTGGACTAACAAACTATGTATTCCAGCCTGTTCGAGTCGTCAAGTTCTTTTGTAGGAAGCATATGCTGGTGGCTTAGCTGGTCATTTTTGCATCAAAAAGACATTGGACATGCTCTCTGATCATTTCTTTTGGCCACATATGCGACGTGATGTCCAGCGACATGTTGAGCGCTGCATAATCTGCTTGAAAGCTAAGTCCCGCCTTAATCCCCATGGTCTTTATACTCCATTATCAATCCCAACTGTACCTTGGGAAGATATATCCATAGATTTTATTCTGGGGTTACCTAGGTCTCAGAGGGGGAGGGATTCTATCTTTGTTGTTGTTGATCGCTTCTTTAAAATGGCACATTTTATTCCATATCATAAGAGCGATGATGCTTCACACGTTGTTGATTTATTTTTCAGGGAGATCGTTCGTCTACATGGAGTGCCAAAGACTATTATTTTAGACCGAGATACAAAATTTCTAAGCTATTTTTGGAAGACCTTATGGGCTAAACTTGGCACGAAGTTGTTACTTTCCACCACTTGTCATCCACAAACGGATGGACAAACTGAAGTTGTCAACCGTACCCTATCCACCATGCTGCGTGCCGTGCTGAAAAAGAATTTGAAGCTGTAGGAAGACTGCCTTCCACATGTTGAATTTGCTTATAACCAGGCAGTCCATTCCACAATAAATTTTTGTCCATTTAAAATTATTTATGGTTTTAAGCTGCATACTCCCATGGATCTTTTGCCTTTACCATTATAGGAACAAGTTAACTTGGATGCAGCAAAGATATCGGATTTTCTTAAGAAGCTACATGATGAGACAAGAAGGAATATCGAGAAGAAATCAGCACAATATGCAAAGCAAGCGAACAAAGGTAAGAAGAAGGTTACATTCTAGCCCGGAGACCTCGGTTTCCCCAACAGCGCAAGAGTAAGTTATCTCCTAGGGGTGATAGTCTGTTCAAGGTTTTACACAAGATAAATGATAATGTTTACAAAATTGAGCTGCCACCTGAATATTCCAATGTGAGTACAACATTCAATGTCAAAGACTTTCCATTTGTTGGTGAGCCTGAGTCGAGGACGACTCCTTCTCAAGAGGGGGAGGCTAACGAGGACATTCCTAGCATTCACTCATCTCCAAATGAAACTACATTTGATATAGCTGGTCCGATTACAAGGAGTAGAGCAAAACAATTGGAGAAGGAAATTCATTCTCAGGTAAACGCTAACCTATACTTAATAATCAGATTATGTTGAATGGGCCTATGCTTTTGAGTACTTGTTTCAATGTTCTTAGAAATGATGGAGTGCATGAACAAGTGTGGGATAATGATGGATTCTGCCCGCCAAATATAAGCAAGGAACCAGGACATGCAAGAGAGAGAGAAAAGAACATTCAGCTACCATGAATAACAGTCGTTGGAGTGCAAGCAAATATTTCGGAAGTTAGGAATGCATGCAGCCAGCAACCGGGTTGCTATCCACACACGTTCCAGCATGCATGCAGAAGAATGCCAACCATCCATGCGTCCCACTAGGCCTGGCTATTAATAAAAGTAGTGTTACAACTTTTCACTACATGTTCTCATTTATTTCTTCCAAACTGAAACTCAACTAGTATTATATATCCCTGTAATGGGTGATGTAAACAGTAACTTCAAGATTGCAAATTCAGAAATACAAACTCTTTGAGTTCTTGTTCCAGCGTGAGTCTTGAGAGGCTTGCAAACTTATTTTTTCGATTCCTGAGGAAGTTGTAGAACGCTGCGGTTCACCCAGTTTGTGCCTTCACATCTATACGGCGTGATTGCGTGGACTGTTTCGTCGGTATGTGGAAGGGTGATTGTCTCGGTAGTTCGTCGTGTGGGCAGCCTTCGTGGTGCATTACCTCTTTACCATGTCACGCAGCAACAAGTTATCAAGTTCGCGGATCATTCGAGAAGATCGGGACACAACTACTCGTCACACGTGATCCATAGATGTGTGCCTATCAGCACCCAAGCACGGCTCTGTGCATTGGGCCGGGCCGACCTAGGCCCGTGAAATACCGGGACGTGCCGGGCTCGTGTCAGGCCAAAATAGCGAGCTTCGTGCCATGCTATTGGGCTATGGGCCGTGCATGGCCATGTATAGCTAGCTCTAAATATTTTTGTCGTATTTTTTTAAAAATAGAATAAAGAAAAAAGATAACGCTCGATGAAGAACTAGGCTCATACACATATTCCAAGATTACATGAGAGTGCCTTACAGGACTGTTATGTTATGAGCTATATACTGAAAATTAGCACTACCGAGGAAGTCGACTTAGACTAATAACTGGCTTAGGCTAATGCGGGTGCAAGATGGACTCTGCAGTACGGTTAAATAAAAAATGCTGTAGCGGTCGGATCGTTTGCCGGCGGTCGAATCGTTTGCCGGAACGGAAACGACGCGGGTTTGAAGTTCACCCACCACGTGGGTTTGAAGTTCTCCGGGGGAGGTTGTACCTGCACAGGCCGTACCTAGACGGGTAGACCACGTTAAATAAAGTACTCCGTATTTTGAATAGTACTCTCGGGGCCGCAGGAGCGGCGAGGCGGCGAGCGCGGAGCTCCGGGCAGGCAGGACCGACGCACGGCTGGGGAGGAAGGGCGGCGGCGGGCGATGCTGTGCGACCGTGCGATGCGAGAAGGTAGGAGAAAAAAAATAAATAAAGAGAAAAAAGAAAGAAAAAAAAGGAAGAAAAAAGAAAAAGAGTGTTTTGGACATTTTTCTCTTTTTCGCTAGAAGGAAAAGCTATTTTACTAAACGATCAAAAAAAATAGTTTCAGCTTTCAAAGTAAATCTACACCACAGATAAAGTTATACGAAGTTGTTTAGCTCTACCAATTTAGCCCTTAATACAGCTGCTCCTGTTGTTGACTAAATCAACAATGATGCATGGTGCCTAAATAAATCAATAAAATGCATGTAGTAAAAAAGTCAGTTGGGTCGATGCGTCCCTTTCCCTTCCCTTTAGGCTTTGAGCCGAGCAAAAGTCGGTAAGTCATGGCCGCAGCGAGCGCGGTCGTCGATCGGCTCCTACGCCGGCTTGCCGCTATCGGTCCGGACGAGCTGCCGTCGGCTGTCGTGGAGGACATGATCCATGTGAGGAAAGCTCTCTCCCGGTGGCACGTTGTTCTGGAAAGTACGGAGAAGCAACTCTTCGAAGGGGTCAGCGGAGAGTACATGGAGATGAGGAAGGCCCTGATGTCCAAAGAGAATAAGATGAGGAAGATAAAGCAGATAGCCTATTACATCGAAGATATTCTGGATGAATTTGAGGGCTGCGGAAGAAGCGGATCTGGAGGGAGCAGCGGAAGGTCAGAGGTAACTATAGCATCTCACAGTTTCATGGGATTTTCGAAATATATACACAACTTTATATAAAAAAAAATTGTTCAGTTGCTTTAATTTGGCGTCTGTTCCCCTGTTAACATTTTTTTCGCTATAATTGAAGTAGAAACGCAGATTGACTGCTTCGCTTACATAACACAATTTCGCACACATCAGCGTGTTTCCACAATTGGGTCTGTTCGGCTGTCATTGCTGCACAGCAGCAGCGATGAATGCTGTCAGAACGGTAGTGTATAGGTCCGATAGAGGTACAACCCCGGCAAGGAGTGGTATGGTAGGAGGAACTATCGAGTTGATCTTAACAAAGTGGAGCGCACATGTATGATTTCTCAATTGTTGTATGCCCTTCGCTCACACATGATAACTGCTTGCAAAGTTAGAAGAGTAGACCATGAGAGTTCCATGTTCATGTCTCCTTTCTAAGCAAGGGCTAATACTATTAAGGTGAGAAAATCGAGGCCCCACCCCTAGCTTGATCCAACACAGTATGCAATTTTGCTCTTGCTGATCAAACTCTCCTCATGGTTTATATAAATGTGATGAGCTCTGAGGAATCTAATGTTACAACCTTATCATCCTACACCACATGTTTCGCATGGATAAAAGCTACAAGCACAGAGCACATGTTATGACCGGGGTTCAGTACACCTGGAGGAGGGCCATTAGTGGCTAGAGGCGCAGGGAATTACGGGCTTGGCCCAATTTATTATTATTTATTTCCTATTATTAGCAAGGAGGAGAGTTATATAAGCGGATGTAAGACACTTTGTGATGGGAGGAAAAAAGAGCCAACATAATTGCTCGGCTTCCTTTAGGGAGCCGGGAGACCCCCAGTAGCCCTAGCCGCCGCCTTCTCTTCTTCTGCGCGCGACCACGGCGCCCAGAAGCCGTCGAGCGTGCCTCCAGCCTCGCCCTCCCCTCTCTCACTCGTACAACCTACGGACTCGCATCGGTAGGGATCGGATTCCTATCAGCACACGACATTAGGAGTCCAATGTTACTTTTTCTCAGTGCTGTGTCACCTCATTCTCTGAGAATAATCGACTGCACAAGGGAGAAGGGACAGCCTACACGGACCTTTTTCAATGATGCAGTCTCATTTATCAGTCTTCTGTCACTCCAGCAACGATCACTTTGGATAGGAATCCAATGCGACAATCCAGTGATACAACCTGATTATAAAGCTAATTATCAAGGCACTGTTTTCAGTGTGTTAGTAGTGCAACAGCTATGATGAGCAGAGGTGAGTAGAGTTGCTGGAGTTTATAACACAGGTTCTGTTTTGAAGCAAACTGCCTTACCTTTCATTGCATATAGTCATACATATTTATAGACACATGTGAAGTCATATTTATAGACACATGTGAAGTCGGATTGTATAACCGACCTTACTACTGCTATTGCTGCAGTTCTATTGTCCCAGCTACTAATAAAAACAGATCTGAAATTCTGAATACTATACTGGGCAGCTGCTAGTTTGACCTGACCTATCCCCCTACTGCTGTGGTAACCAAAGTCTAAATTATATTGACTTCTATGTAAACTGTCACAGACAGCTGCCTATTCTTACTACCTAAGGAAAAAGAGCCGACTTACACATATGTTGGCGGCTAGCAAAAGACAATATACTACTAATTCTAGCTAGATAAGCAGGTGACACAGATTATATCTAACATAGTGCTTTTCTGGGAAGCTAGCTTTCTAGAGAATCTGGCGCTTGAGATCTAGGTGTTTGGCAATCCTGATTTTCTGTAAGGAGATTGTCCTGACTCCTGAGTGCGAAGGACCTGAATGCCCTTTCAGCTGATGATGTTTTGTTTGATTGTGGAATAACACGTATTGCATAATTTCAACTATTTTTTTGCATTTAATTTAATATTTCTATCATTTTTCCTAGAAAAACCAGAATGATTAGCTCTTCATGTAGAGCAATATTCAAATGTCTTATTTGTGTGTGCATTGAATTTGGCCTCCATGTTAGTTAATCCCACTCTACACAGACATTTTTTTTTTCTCGAACACGCAGGAGAACTGCGTATCATTATATTAAGAAGAATAGAAAGGTGGGAAAGAAACCCCATACAACACCGCACATTCACGCCTTGGACTCTAAGAGAAACTAATCGCCTGTAGAACAGTTTACAACGACCCCTGACCTACAAAAATAATCACTCGGGCAGCAGGCTAGTCAGGTAAGATATACCCTTGGCACCTGCAGTCCCCCACAACCTCAACTCATCGGAAGCAAGAGTTAAAACTCTATTTAGATTTGGTGAAACTCCATCGAGCACAGTGATTTCTGTGATTCCAGAGTGTCCAAGCTCCTAAAGTGACAATAGAGTTGAAGCCTTTTCTTGCCAATTTGTCAGAATAGTGGCTAAGGCATGCCCCAGGCCTAAGGGCCTAGGCTGCATAGATGGTATTGATGTATTAGGGAAGGTTCCTCTGATTGGGATCCTGTTGATGTATTAGGCAAGGGTCCTCTGATTGGTATCCTGTTGATGTATTAGGCAAGGGTCCTCTGATTGAGATCCTATGTATTAGGCAAGGCTGGGATTCTCTCAGGTTTACATATCCCCTGGACCTTGCCTATATAATGTGTACACCAGCCCCGTGTCAATACAATCAATCATTCATCTGTAATCATCTCTCACAATCCACCAGCAGCCCTGCTAGCCCTGTCCCACCAGGCCTCAAAGGATATTTTACCTGGCTGGGGTGAGATGCTTTGCATGTCAACCTTTTGCAGCAGGCCAAACCAAAAATCTCGTGCAAAAACACAGTCTACCAGAAGATGATTTACAGTCTCAGCGTCTTGGTCACAATGAAGGCAACCAGAGGGATGGTCAAGACCCTGCCTTGCTAGCCAGCACACCTGGATACAATATTAAAGATGCTATTCCTTCTAGGCAAATATCTTTGAAAATATTTCACCGCGCCAGTTGCGCTGGCACTGCCAAAGGGGTTATATTTGAATTTTTTTTTGAACTCGGCTGTTATCAAAATATAGAAAGGTTAAAAATAAAAAATCGCTGAGGTGCTAGTAAATTCACGTAGGTGTGGAGTTGTTTTTTGAGCGAAATGTTTTGAAGCAGTGTGTTTGTTAGAAACTGAGGAACATCCACGTTCTATAATTTACATTTTTTTTTGTGTGGATCACTAATGCTCCTCCTGGTCCATTCCAGACCTCTTCTCCTCCGCACGTCAAGGATGGTTGCTGCCATTGCAAGGAAAAAATGACTTTTGCTAACCTCAACCTTCTGTAATAATATTCTTTGGATTTATAAGCCATATTATTTTAGCGAGACATGGTGAGAGCATGTGCCCTAACAGAAATGGAATTTGCAGGAGGTATTCTGTTGCTCATCAGGTCCTTCTTTCTTGCCTTCTACCATGGCCTCCAGAATGAAGATGGTGAGGAAAAAGCTGGACCGTGAATCAGAAAAGTCCATCATATTCCAGTTACTTCATCACAGTAAGCCAGATCTGGTGACAACTGATGGGCATGGTTCTTCTGACTTAAATTCAATCATTGGAAGGGAGAATGACAAGGCAAACATAAAAATAATAATAAATGATGCTGGCCCATTTTCCATCATTCCCATAGTTGGCCTTTCTGGAATTGGCAAAACAGCTCTAGCAAGGTTAATTTTCAACGACCGGGGAGAAGACTGCAAGTTTGATCACCATATATGGATCAGCCTTAATATGAGCTTTGATCTTTGTTATATTGTCAATGGTATAATCTCACAAGCTGGCAATAAAGGGGAAGGACCTTCGCAGAAGAACAAGTGGACCCTAAGGAATCTTCTTCAAGAAATTCTTACTGATAAAAGAAGTCTTGTTGTGCTAGATGATCTCTGGAGCATGGATAGAAACCAACTTGATGAGCTAAAGGAAATGATGAGCACTGTGATTTGTTCAGTAATAGTCACAACATGCAGTGAAGAGGTTGCCAAGTTATTTAATACTGTTTCACCCTACAAATTAGGCCTTTTATCTGACAGCGACTGTTGGACGATATTTTCTGGAGTTGCATCCGAAGATCAAGAAACCAGGGACCATGTTGTCAGACTGTGTCAAGGCATGCCAATTGTTGCTCATTCTCTCAGTTCAGTGGTACATGCAAAGGGTAAAAATGTTTTGAAAGATGCAAACAACAAAGAACTATGGCATCTGGAGAAACGATTAGTGCCCAAAGTTAAAATGTTCCGACCACTCGAACAAATTTACTATAGAATGCCGTCAGGATTGAAATCATGTCTTGGATATTTGTCCATCTTCCCCAAAGGATTTCATATTGATACAGAAAAGCTTATTTGGCAATGGAGTGCACTTGACATGCTTGGATCCAGTCATGGGATCTTATCTCCATATGTGCAAGGGAAGAATTATATCCAGAGCCTTCTGTCAATATTCTTTCTTCAAGCTCCAGATCCATGCTTGGTATGATGCAAAAGTTCTCTATACTCAAGATCGCACTTCATAATATGACTTTAAAAATAACCATCCATACAAAATGGAAAAACTTCTTCACTTTCCCAGTTTTAACCAAAGAGAGTCAATGTGTATTTTTCAACAAAACGATATCCTATCTTTACCTGATAGTTCATTAGGGTTCTTTCCCTTGTTCTATTTTCATTGCATCAACAACATCCTATGTTCTTTACTATTCAAATTTTTCAATAAAGACAAAATGCTGCTGGATCCATTTTTATTTTCTGAATAAAAACTCTATGGATGTGGTCTATCCAATCCAGTCCCACTATCCACTAAGCATGTGTAAAACGAGAAGAGCTAGGGAGGAAAGCAATATGGTATTACATACTTTATATGGCAGAAATGGGAAAAAAGACAATACAGAATGGTGGAAAAGGGAGAAGTGCAAATTTGTAACAGTTGATAGAGAATAGCACATCACTTACTGGTAGAAAAACTCAATATCAGCATCACTGAATCCCCAGTATACCTGATCCTGCTTTGCATGTTTTCGTTTCAAATTATCTAGTAGTTCAATAGAGTTTTCCTACTGATATCTTGGCTACAAGACTATGATGTTACTGTCAAGGGCGTTCGTGCCCAAGGACGCCGGACCTCGACTACGAAGCTCGTAGTCACGGTCCGTGGTAGCTGGCGGGGTTATGCCCCCTCGCCGTTCTTCGCTGGTCGGGTTATACCCCCTGGCCGGCGGCTTGAGAGAGATAAAGATTAGATGGGATCAATCTTGCTTAATTCCTCATAGTCCCGGTTACAAGAATAAGTAGCCCACCGGCTAACCAATCACTCCTAGGATTAAGGAGGTAACAAGGAAACTTAGCAAAAGGGAAACTAATCTTGTCACTTCCTAAACTTAGCCACTTTCGGTGGCCAGATCCTGCATGCTCTCGGGCTGCTCCTGCATGCGCTCGGCGTGCTCCGCGGCGCGACGGATGTCCCGAGCCCGGCGGCGCCTGCTGTACGCTAGGCCCCACATGACAGTTACAAATTAAGAGTATCTGCTCGAATTTCACATTGGAAATCTATGATGATACAAAAATAACTAGAAGAATTTTGTGTATAGAGGATGTGCTAGGATAATCTGAAATTTGTCTTCTAGGTAAAGTAGAAGTGCACTTCATCGTGTGACAGGGTTAGTTTTCAACCAATAAGTTGTTGTATTTTCAGAAGGGCCATAGGTTAAATACATTTCATGTACTCCCTTCATATGGATTGCGTCTGAAGAAAGTGTTTTATCCCTTGTGATTTCCATCTTCATAGCAGTTCAACTGGAATTTAGAAGAAAATTCATCAATAGCCACCAATTTTTGGCAACTCTATTCTACACACTAGGTGTAGCACTTTATTCTACACCCTGACAAAATTAATCATGAACATGGACACATGGTTCACTAGCAGGCTGTCAGTAGTCACACTTAGTAGAAAATGTAGCTACACCAAATGCATTACTGAATGTAATTTGAATAGCAACTACTGAGTGCGACTAAGCCTGCTAATGAACGTGGACACGTGGTTCAGTAGTCTGTACATTCGGTTCAGTAGTTTGCGATCAGTTTTGTCAATATTGAATTTTGGGTGTAGAATAAGCTGCTACATTTAGATGTGGAATAGTGCTGCTTATGAGAGGGGAGGAGGGATATTTCATGTTTTTCATCTGCTTGCTGTAGGGTCAAGCGTAGCACTGACTGCTGTATATGCAGTTGTTTTTGTTATCCTTCTTGTGTGCAGTTTCAAGTGTAGCCAGAGCTAAGGGCTAGCTATGATGTATATTTGAAACCCGACTTTTACTTAATGCAATGATGTGTTCTAATAGCGCTTATGTGTGTTGAACAAAATAAAGTAAGAAATAATCCAACCAACAAGAAACTCCCTAAATCCACTTACCATGCAATAAAATTTGAGGGAAATCCTCTAAAGATAGAACAGAAATAATTGCGGCTTCAAGTATTAGTGATCGCAGAGCCCTTTTCCTGTTGTCTTCATGGACCGCTTGATTTTTATCCAACTTCATTGATAAAAGCTTAAGAGCATTAACTTAAAAGATAATTATATGCCTTAATTAACCATATCCAAATGCATACAGTATCTACTGATGCGACTAACCTTTTTTGAATATTCTTGGAACTTTTGGGAAATGCTTTGCACACAACCATAAACTTCAACTCAATTACCAGCATGTATCTAAACCAATTTTATGTGTTTATTTATAGGTCTTCACCCAAGTGATTTGAACCATTGAATACTATGTTGTACTGAGATGTTTGTACATGTAGCCATACTCTAATCTCAAAGTGAGACTAGGTAAAAATGTTTAGGTGTGATATTTATTTTCAAGTCAAGCGCATGATTAAGTGTTTTGCATATCCAGGCGAATGGTACGGTTCTCACCAATGGTAAAAATGTGCTCGAAATGCACAGCTTGGTACATAGCTTTGCCAGATATCTGTCGTGTGATGAGCTCATAATTTTGGAAGATCAAATAGCACCTGTTAAGAGCAAAAAAAAGGTAACGTTCCGGTATGCCCTATTGTTAGAATGCAATGAAGCTTCAACGATTTCAAAAGGTTTCCTCACCAGGGCAAGGGCCATAAGTTTCAAAGGCTGTAAAGGAAGAAAACTTCCTGAAGAAGCCCTCTCCGCACTGAGGCACTTGAATGTATTGGACCTTAGTGGATGTTCCTTTCTTGAGTTACCCTCTTCTGTTGGCCAGTTGAAGCACCTGAGATACCTTGATGTTTCTCACTCAGCAGTTCAGTCATTACCATCTGAACTGAGACATTTGCAGAATCTTGAGGCGCTGGATCTTTCGAAAACTTCTGTCAGTGTACCACTAGATCCCATTGGACCATTTCAGAAGCTAAAATATTTGAATCTGCAAGAATGCCCCAACCTTAGAGACTTGCTTCGGACTTTTGGAGATCTCAAGGGACTAGAACACCTAAATCTCTCGCGTTGTTCTGGTGTTAGTGAACTACCTGAAACCCTTTGTGGTTTTTCTGCACTGCAATTGTTGGATCTCTCGGGTTGTGCTGAACTTGAAAAATTACCTCAATCACTCGGTAGTTTAAAAAATTTAGGTGATCTCAACCTATCTGGTTGCTCCAGACTGGAGCAATTATCAGAATCCTTCCATGAACTTTATTCTCTCAAGTTCCTGAACCTAGAAAGCTGTTCTATGCTTCAGCAATTGCCTCATTTATTCGGTAACTTAAAAACATTAGAAATTCTGAACCTAGCAGGTTGCATCAGTCTACAGGAGCTGCCAAAATCTTTTGGTGATCTTTATTTTCTCCGGGTCTTAAACCTTGAAGGTTGCTTTGGGCTTCAAGAGTCACCTGAGTTTCTTGGCAACTTATTAAATTTGGAGAATCTGAATCTGTCACATATTTCTCTTGAGCTACCAGAAGCTTTAATCAATTTAAGGAGGCTTCATACATTGGACCTCACCGGATGTGGTTTCAAGAAATCATTTGCTGATATTGTAAATAAGATGACAAATCTCAAGTTTGTGTTGACTGATGATTCGAGGCTTGCACTCTCATTTTCCAGACATATTGTTGTCTCTACAGAGAACAATAAACAATCCTGTTTGGCTAGCCATATGGTTCAGAGCAGCGACCTTGAACGAGATGGTATTATGGGGGAAACAGGCGCTGAAGAAATTCTTGAGACCCCAGAAACAAGAAAGGGTATCATAGACAGGGCAAATCCACAACAAGAAACAAGCAATCCGTTTCAGCTGGTAAACTTCTTTTTTTCTGTTTCATTGGCATGAAAAGAAGACTTCATTAGCATTTTTAGCACCAAAAAGAAAGAAGGCATAACTTCATACTAGAACCTGGAAACAGTAAGTTCAAATAATCAATAATTATTTAGTGATTATCGCTTAACATTTTGGAAAACTGGGTAACAGTTTTTATGGAGTCGAAGAAATTCTAAAAACCTGCACTAGTTTCTAAAATGTGGTTCAACAATTAGATGCCAATAGTTTCTAAACCTAATTTGACAACTTTTGGAAGCGTAACATATACATTTTTTTTAAACAAACTAGTTCAGCTAGTTTTGAAAACCAGTTAACAATCTTAGTGAGTGTTAATTAGACAGTTACGGATCTAGCGAAGTTCATTAGTCAGAAGTCTCCTATGTTTTCCTAGTTAAATGACAGTACTTTGATGGCAAGTCTACAGGTTTAATTTCTATTCACAAATATAAATACTTTTTTGTGTAAATGTGAATTGAATGATCAAAGTTTCTAAATCTTTCTCCTACGTTTTAAAAGAGATAAATCAGTACTGGAGTTTTTGTTTGTAACTTAACCTTTACCTTGAATTGACCAGATAGCTATGGAGAATAAAGCTTCTACTGCAGATGTGTTTGGATATAGTTCTGAGAATGTTGAGTGCTCAGCTGGTAATGCTCGTTATTTTATTTAATTAATAAGGACTCTTTACCATATACAGTTCATTAGTCAGCAGGTACCCCCACTGGCTGGCTTTAAACATTTAGATATGCATGCCATTGACATGTAGTGAGGCCAGTTGCTTGTTTTCCAAAATGCTGCTATACGCAAGAATATGATGACTTCATCCACTTGACGTACAACCACAAACTCAGATTTGTTCATGGCCTGTGTGGAGGGGCATGTGCACCAGCTGGTCATACCAATACCATAGTTGTCAGATATGATGGGTGGATGTAGGAATGCATGGGGGGTGGGTGTGTGTTGGGTGGGGGGGGTGGGGGTGGGGGTGCTTATGTGAAGTTGCTCAAATTTAGATTGTCTACCTGCTCTGTGAACAAATTGTTTGGTAAGCTGGTTTCCCCCTGCTTCACTGCAATTCCATCCTGGAGTGGTCCGAGCAATTCAGGCATGCTAGTCCTTTGGGTGTGGGACCAGATTTGCATAAAAACATTTTTGGGTGAAATCGGCCATGAGCTTTTATATTTATAGCGTGAGGTGGACTTATCCTGTGAGGGTCGAATTCCCTTACAATTGCATCAATCTGTCGAAGGCATTCATAAGGGTATCAGCCCTACCAACCTAATAGAAGGATCACATTTAATGCTTGTTTAGAACCTACATGTCATTATGAGTATTCATTGCAAGGACAGATTTCGAATGACTGCTTTTTTCCTTGATTTAGAGGATTCATTGGACACAACAATAGAGATGCAGCCCCATCGACAAGGGAAAGAAAAGACCCCTACAGAAGAAGATCCGGAAGATTTCAATCCCCGTGCATCTTCCACTTTGTCAAGTAGAATATCAGGTGAGACTCTCCGTCTTTTGGTTGAGGCATAACCCCATACTTTCTAAGATTCTGGGAATGCTTAAAAAATAAATAGTAAATACTCATGTCCAAAGTCTATCTAAGTTATAAAAACCCATGTTAAAGTCTCCTAATAGCCCATACTTACGCATAATGCCTTCTTATACTTTTATGTACGTGAGCCGACACTACAGCATCAATAGGCTAATATATTACATAAAAATATAATCAGGTAAATTGGTTTTGTTTTTTGGATTCTGAATCTAAATCAGAAATAGAAGCTCGTATTGCATCTAGTTGTCATCCTGTAAAAAAAAAAAAACCGAATTCCAACCTAGGAGGAACTAGGTGGTTGTTCATTAAAAATAGAAATAGGCACCCAAATTCAGTGTTAGAGAGGACTTGAACCTGGGTGGTTGGGTGCATGACCACACCTCTTACCCAACCAGTTGAACTAGGCTTGCTTCCTTAGTTGTCATCCTGTACATTGACGTTTTTATATCCTCTGCCTCCTTCAAGAGATCTACCATATCTTTAATATTTCCCTACGTGCGAATAATTTTTGCACTAGTATCTCTGAGATGTCCTGTTTTTTGTTTGCTTTCAACAGCTAACGCTACTTTTGTTGTGTATATGTTTTGATTCCCTATATTATTTGTGAACCAAAATACCTATGCATTATTCAGTTTCATCTTGATGACACTATACATATATCAGATGAGAAATACAGCTTTTCATTATAAATTCCGCTTAATGAATTCGCGCATTC
Source organism: Miscanthus floridulus (assembly GCF_019320115.1). Classification (NCBI taxonomy): domain Eukaryota; kingdom Viridiplantae; phylum Streptophyta; class Magnoliopsida; order Poales; family Poaceae; genus Miscanthus; species Miscanthus floridulus. The sequence goes on from NC_089582.1 coordinate 80,787,699, forward strand.
ACAAAACAGACAGAGAAGCAAACCCAGGAACATGGTCAAGATATATCAGAGTACCCTACTGAGCAACTGTCTTGGAATATGTCTGACGTCAAGGATCGTAATCCATATGGCACTTCCACTTTATCGGACAACTTTGTTAGTGTAACTTCAACCTCTGGGTTCCAGGACCACAATACCATTAGTCTTCCTTCCCACTCACAGTTTCCATCATCATCCTTGCCTGCACAAATAATTGACGGTAGTTGCACATTGACCTTCCTATTAGTTTGGAAGGTCAAGTAGTGCCTAGAAAGGATACCTTTCGATATTTAGGATCAATGCTACAAAGAGACGGGGATATTGATGAAGATGTTAGCCATAGAATCAAAGCAGGGTGGATGAAGTGGCGCCAAGCGTTTGGTATCCTATATGATAAAAGGGTACCACAGAAGCTAAAAGGCAAGTTTTATAGGACGGCGATTAGACCTGTTATGTTGTATGGTGCAGAATGTTGGCCTACGAAAAGACGACATGTTCAACAGATAAGTGTCGCGGAAATGCGTATGTTGCGTTGGATTTGCGGTCATACAAGAAGGGATTGAGTTTGGAACGATGATATACGTGATAGATTAGGGGTAGCACCAATTGAAGAAAAGCTTGTTCAACACCGGTTGAGATGGTTTGGACATATCCAATGGAGACCTCCAGAGACACCGGTGCGTAGTGGAATCCTAAACCAGGATAGTAACGTGAAGAGAGGCAGAGGAAGACCGAAGTTGACTTGGGTAGAGGCAATAAAAGGAGACTTGAAAGGATGGAATATACCCAAAGACTTAGCCTTAGATAGGAGTGCTTGAAAAATAACTATTCACGTGCCTGAATCTTGATTGCTTCTGCTGGGTTTTAACTCTAGCCTACCCCAACTTGTTTTGGACTTAAAGGCTTTGTTGTTGTTGTTGTTGTTGTTGCACATTGCCCCAGTGCAACAATGGGATGCCAGGTACCTAGCTTTCCGCCTATTTCTATCATTTTTTAAACTTTTTTTAGAACGTGCAGGAGAGCTGCACATCTTTTATATATGAGAGAGAGAAGAGTGTAAATCCACGAAGGTTGCCGACACCCGCCTATCACCTGTGCGCGCTCGCCCCGTGACTATGCGCCTGTAGATTGCCGCCCGGCCCTGGTTCCGCAGCCCTCTTCTTGGTCGTCAGATCTCGGCGACATCCAGCGGGGCCGTGGAGCATGAGTTTGAGCACCAAATGTGCTTGTCTCCGTTAACGCCCTCGTCCCTGCCTCTCGCCACCGCCCTCTGTAAAGATCTAGATGGTTAGAGGGGGTGCATAGCTATAAAAATTTCTTCTACAAAGCACAATTCGCTAGAGTAAAAGGTTAGATCACAAAATAATCCTAATAGCAACTACAAGCACTAGCTCTAGTTCAAACAAGCAAGCCCCCTACACAATTCTAGTAACAATTGGTTTCTATTCTAATCACTTCACCACACAAAGCTACTAGCTACTCTAGGCTAGAATTAACAAGCTACACAAGCAACTAACACATAGACAATGAATATGAAACTAAATGCAAGTGTGTAGAGATCACCGAACCGGGCAAGAGACAATCAATTTTTCTCCCGAGGTTCGATTGCTTGCCGGCAACTTAATCCCCATTGTGGCGAGTCTCAAGGTGAATGATTTGCGCACTCACTAGCGTGATAAGCTAGACCCACAACTTCGGTGTCGTAAGAATCAATCCCAAGAGCATTCCAACTAGCCACGAGTGATCCACTAGAGTATTTCTTCGCACCCTGCAAGGTGGGATCAAGAACCTTTCACAAATCACTAGCACCAACACTCCACTTAACAACCATAGCTGCTCCAAGCCGTCTAGGTAGCGGCAACCACTAAGAGTAACAAGTAACCGCAGCCCAATCGAAGAACTAGTGCCACTAGATGCAAATCACAAAAGCAAATGCACTAGATCTCTCCCAATCTCACTTTAGATCAAGCACAAGTCAAGAGATGAGTAGGAGGTGTTCTTGGAAGCTCAAAAGTGTGTTGGATTGCTCAGAATGCCAAGAGAGATCTCAAAGAGCCGGCCAACTTCTATAAGCCCCCTCTAAGAACTAGTCGGTTGGGCTGGCTGAGTGGGCCCTTGCGTAGGCACCGGATTGGTCCGGTGCCTGACAGAGTCCACAACCGTTCTGTACGCAGCTTATAATCTGGAGCCAACGAGTCAGTACCATCGGATCAATCCAGTGACTTCGCACGCTCAGGTCACAGTCAAACCAGCCGAGAACCCCCTAACGACTAGTGTAGCTTATAGTCCGATGACCGCCCAACTGTGAACCACTGGATCAATCCGGTCGCCACCAGTAAGGTTCCAGAGACGATTTTTGGCCAATGGATTGATCCTGTACCGAGCACTGGATCAATCCGGTGAGTATACTGAAAATGCCCCTCTAGAACAGTACTAGCGCATGATCCGTTGACCCCAGGGGCTAACCATTGGATCAATCCGGTGGCTAACCCTAGCCACTGTTAAGTCTCCTCTGCGCACCATTATAGTCCGGTGCCTCTACTGCCATCACCGGATGAATCCGGTGAGTGCAGAGACACCTCACTTGTTGGAGCTTAAGGATCTGAGGGCGTAGGAGTGCGAGAGGGGAGGCCTGGGCTTGAAACCCCGGCGACGAACTGGCGGCGCCTGGCTGAGAACTCGGCGACAACAGGAAGACGTGAACAGTAACGCCCGGGGGCCCAAGGGGAGATAAACTCAATCCCAGGCTAAAAATCTTTTACTTCAGAATGTTTGACACTTATACCAACTCAATAACAAATCTCTCCTAAATCTAAGGGCTAACAAACTCGACTTAACAAACTCCCACCAAAATAGCAATCCTGATAATTGACTCCTACTGAATCGGCTGAAGTCAAACTGGCTCCCACACCTGGACCCTGGTGACCGCACTCTGGTGCATGCCTCCGCATGACTTGCTCAGCCACTCTTCTTGTTACGGCGCTGGTACACTTTTCCCACCATAACATCACTTAGCTCCATTTCAACCCCATTTTCAAATGTGCTAACTCCTTCAAGTGTACACCACATGTGCATGTGAGTTAGCATTTTCCAAACATTTTCAAGGGGTTTTCACTTGCATCTCACCACGTCACTAGGTCTAATGCATATGCAAAGCAATTTGACACCTAGTGGCACTTATATAACCGATTAGACTTTATAGTTCCCCTCTTAATAGTACGACTATTCTAAACCTGATCACACTATTGTTATGAGGCATGGATGCTTGTTATAAACCGCTAGCATGGATGCTTGTTATCGGTTCCCAACCTTATCTAAAGCAGGTTTGGAATTTTAGAGCCAAAAGAAATTAAAAACTGCATAATTTGTATTTTTAATAAGATAATATATTGTCTCTGTGGTTCGTATTTGGTTGTGAGAGATAATGCACCTATTTCTTGTTCTTATTTTGAAGTATGGAAGGTTCCATCTCTCAAGGGTTTTATTTAGAACCATTGGGGATAGATCCTTATCTCTCATGATTCAAAACCATAAGGTTCGTCTCCCATGACATTTAACTTGAGTTGTTAGAGATAACACAATCTAGGATGGTTCTGAAGGATCCTTGAGAGTGAGGCGCCCAATATTATGTTTATGTAGTAGTGGTAGTTACATATTTTGATAGTGCACTTATTTATTCTTGTAGATGTTGATATATTTTTCTATAAAAGCTTGGTCAAACTTGGAGAAGGTTGACTTAGCATAAAGCCAAAGTGAACTATTATTTGGAACAGGGAATAGTCTGGTAACTCCGTGAATAGTCGTAGGTACCTCCTCACATGCAAGAGTCAGCATTGGCCCCTCTTGTATGCTTTCTGTCATCTCCATTTGGTAGTGCTTTTACCCCTAAAGAGCAGGCTACTTGTCCCATGTACAGGCACCATGACCACTCATTTTTCCTAATTTAGCAGACTCATTGAATACAACAGTTGAGAAGCAGACACACAGACAAAGGAAAAAAGAGAACCCAGCAAAACAAGACCTTGAAGATTTCAGTCCATGTGCCTCTTGCACTGTTAACAGATTACCGGGTCAGATTCTATATTCCTGTTTAGAGGATACTGTATCACAATATAATCTCACTGCGAGTTATTGCCTAGAGTTTGTAATAGCTGACCATTATGATGTAACTTGGTGGTGGTTGGTGATCATGTAAAACAACAAACCAATGATTGGTAGTTTTTTTATTCAATATCGCTTCCCCATTAGGCTTCGTTCGTTAGAAGCCAGGAATGGGCCGGAACTATTCCGGACCCGGAACAGTTCGATAATTTGTACTGAAGAGGAACTAATCCTGGCCTTGAATGGCCGGGAATGCCAAACCGAACGGCGCCTTAAGGATACTAAAGATTGCAATGGAGGTTTGCAACTTAAACAAGACTCTCGGCAAAAACTGTGGATATTTAGTAACTTACCGCCGTGTGTAAGTTTGTTTCATCTTACATCACACACTTGAATCTAAATTGATCTCCTTTTGGATCCGGAATCTAAATTGTTTGTAACTGGTAATTAGACTTCTATTCATGTATAATTGCATTAAATGTAACATTATGGTAGAAAGCTGAAATGCATAGACACAAGCAATGGGGGAAGACGGAAGATAAAGGGGAAATTTTTGAATACTTAATCTGGTTGTCCATCTGTTCCCTGATGTTCCGGCTCTCATATCATTGTTTGTGTATAATGTTGCATGAGCTTCACTACCATATCTGTTCCCTATGCCTGTATATTGTTGCACTAGTACTGCTGAAATTCCTACTTTTGTTTGCTGTTGTAGCTAATGCTACTTTTGTTGCCTATATTTTGATTCCTTGTGTTTTTAGTGGACCAAAAAATATCTATGCACCCTTCAGTTTCATGCGTGATGACACTATTAGATGTGAAATACAGTTTTTGATAATGATTTACCCTTACTGAGTTCAGTGCATTCCCAAAACATTATGACAGAGAAACAAAGAAAGGAACAAGGGCAAGAGATATCAGAGTACTCTAGTGATGATGAGCAACACTCTCGGAATATTTCTGGACGCCAAGATGGTAATCTCAATGATTCCACTACATTGGACAACTTAGTAGGTAACAATCCTCCACGATATGAAAACAGGTTCACAGATCCTATGACGTAGGTTTCTGTAGGTAGAGTATAGACCGAGTTCGAATCTATGGCATGCAAAAGAGAAGAAAAGCATTTCTCTAAATCATTCGTACAAAGCCAAACCGACCTGAATAGCTGCCACCCAGCAGAACTAACGGATTCAAATTTCTGCTAATATCCCGTAGCCATGTACGTAACAAATAGGTACGATACACTATGGGGCTGGGAAAGGGATAAAGGCGCCTGAATTATAGCCCAAATAGCACAAGGAAAAGGAGCATTAAAAGAAAACAAATGCTTGTCTCATGTTCACGACAAAAGCAACAATTTTTGCTTCTCTTCCAGTTCCGTTTGGCTAACTTAACTTTAGTCAAAATTACTCCCCTAATTTCCATAACCTTTTATTAATATTAGGTGCATCCATCCACATCGTTGCCGGATAATGAAATTTCACCGAAAAATCTACCATATCTTGGTGGAGATTCCAGCAAAATTCATCTTGTTTCTGAGACAGGACAATATTAGCAATTCTGTGACGAAGGATATGTATATAGGACATTACTATTTACTAGCAAATGTGTCCATGCGCTGCAACGGGATGTACTGCTTGTTGCATAATCACCTGGACGATCTCTGTCTCGAAGATTTATTCAATGATCATGTCATCTGTTCGAATACATCTTAGAATCGAACTTCGTACCATCGTTTGACGCATCTTAGAGTCGGACTCCGTACTAGTCTTTAGACACATATTGTTGCAACTCATACGAGGATAGATTGTGAGTCCGGGTCATATACGGGACACGAGGGGCCTGAGGGCATGACTAGACAAATAGAACTTGAACACGCTCCTTTAGTTCACATGTGCCTGTCTTCCACTCACCTTGTACGAGGCAATTAACTCTCCCTATTCTCCACATTGCAATTCTGGGTGGAAATGGCATAGACACATGTATAGGTAAAAAACCGTTTTATTTATTGCTTAGCGGTTTGATTTGTTTGGTTATTAGTCAGGTAGGTTGAACCGTCAGCTAAGTGAGCTAACGCTTAAATTAGATAACTTATGCATAAAAATGCATAAAAAACACAACATTAGCTTAGTAGTGAAATTTGCTACCCAAAAATAGGCTAATTCCATTTGCTCCTTTAGAAATAACGAACGAAGCCAAACACGGAACACGAAAGGGGTAAATAAAACTGAAAGAAGAAAAAACACAAAAGAAAAAAAAAAACTGAAAAGGGAAAAGACACGGAAAAAAAGACAACCAAAACAGAAAAACAAAAGAGAAAACTGAAATGAAACAAACATTGGGTAACAGAAAAACAGAACGCAACGGAGTAGAGATGGAAAAAAAAAACATGGGAAAAAAGAAAAACAAGGAATGAGATATATGGAAAAAAACACGTACTTCTCCATGATTTAATATTAGTATACTTTAGAATAAAATGTCTTGTTTCTGAGACAGAACAATATTAGCAATACTGCGACAATGGATATGTATATTGAAAGCATAAGTCTTGTGTTTATCTATCTTAGGAGTAGTTTGCGTATGTCAGCATCTTATCTTATCATCTTGCTTTAGCATCTACTTAGAACTAGAAAAGTATGGCTGTCTAAGCTTGTGTAAATCTAGGTCAAACCAAATACCCCCCTCATTTGTTGAAGGTCGTAATACCAAGAAAGTAGTTTCTTTATGTTATTAAGAGTGGAGTAGCATAATACAATCTAATATGCTCTTGAGGTTTCGTTCAAATGGGTGTATCACAAGTTCACAACACATGAATCTTCAATGCATACTTAGTACTAGATTTAGGAGAGAGGAATATAATTTCAATGCATACTTAGTACTAGATTTAGGAGAGAGGAATATAGATTTAGGAGAGAGGAATATAATCTACAACTGCATGTGTATCCATATTCGGTTTAGATAACATACAAGGGAAAGATAAGACGAATGGGCCGAGATTGCATACACACAATACACTGCACATGTGCTTGAACTTGGTTGATCAAGGTTACAAAAGACAGTATTAGGTGCTCGCTTGGGCACACTAAAGTGCTGAGCAGAGGAGTGCATCGTCTTGAGGTATAAACGGTAACTAGGTGTCTGTCGGTTCCCAGCGATGCACTACCTCACCCCTACACCCCTCCTTTTGGCTGTTGGCTCCACGGTGAGTGCTCCCTTCTTGGTTCCTCCCTCAGCTCCTTCCTCCTTATTCCCCCCTCCGCTGCACACAAGCTGGGATTTGGGATGCAAAATTAGTCCATGTCTGATGAAATTGAGAGCACAGTAGAGGACTACACGTGCAATGGGCAATCTATTTTTGCATCGGATTTAAGCTGTGGGCCCTGGGGGGGGGGGGGGGGGGGGGGGGGGGGGGGGGGGGGGTTGGAGTGGATAGGATTTGAGCTGTGGGTCCTGGGAGGAAGGATCGGATTTGTGGGTATCAGGGGACTAGCCCTCATCTGTTTTGGTTGCCTTTTCACTGAAACCACCCCACAGACGAACGCCAAGACATAGGAAAAGATCAGAAGGTGAAACAGTCACAGAAACTGACAAGATGGAAGTGGTTGCTAAAGATCCTGTACTTGTTCGGCCAGTTCCTGAATTTTCAAGGACATCAGGCAGCATGGAGCCCCCAAAGGTCGAATCAAAGTGCAACTGTGCAATTATGTAGAGTTATCCATCAACTCAAGTTGGCAAGGATACTTATTATGATTACAGTGGTTGCTTGTTATTTTTTGCGCGCAAGTGAGTTAACAAAAGAACCGGCACCCACCTGCTTCAGTCAGCAGTAGCGGCCTACAATTTTTTCTGGTTGTGATGCATTTGCTCTTTATTTTTGAGGTAATAGAGTGCTCAACGAGCCATTCTTTTGTAAATTCTTGCTTCTCCCTTTAGCTCTGTGTTTTCTCCAAATTTACTTGTCATCTGGTTTTAGTTTGTGCCGAGTGTGCAGTTTCAGTTCCTCACAGAGGGAGTGAAGTTTCTAGTTCAGATGTTTGTGCTCTTTTGTTTATTCTTATGCGACGGATGCGGACTTGCCTTGTTAAGCCGTTGCTTATTTCTGGAATGCACCCGGTATCTCTGAATACCTGACAGGGAGTGCAGTGCAAATGTAGGTTCTAACTCAAATGTAAGACAGTGTATCTATATTTACACTAGAACACTGCACGGCGTTGCCGCGCCAAATGGCCCTCCAGCTAGATATGAATAGTCATAATTCTCGATGTTATTGTACATAAGGTATATGGTCAACAACAACAACAACAACAACAAAGCCTTTAAGTCCCAAACAAGTTGGGGTAGGCTAGAGTTGAAACCCAGCAGAAGCAATCAAGGTTCAGGCACGTGAATAGCTGTCTTTCAAGCACTCCTGTCTAAGGCTAAGTCTTTGGGTATATTCCATCCTTTCAAGTCTCCTTTTATTGCCTCTATCCAAGTCAACTTCGGTTTTCCTCTGCCTCTCTTCACGTTACTATCCTGGTTTATGATTCCACTATGCACCGGTGCCTCTGGAGGTCTCCGTTGGACATGTCCAAACCATCTCAACCGGTGTTGGACAAGCTTTTCTTCAATTGGTGCTACCCCTAATCTATTACGTATATCATCGTTCCGAACTCGATCTCTTCTTGTATGACCACAAATCCAACGCAACATACGCATTTCCGCGACACTTATTTGTTGAACATGTCGTCTTTTCGTAGGCCAACATTCTGCACCATACAATATAGCAGGTCTAATCGCCGTCCTATAAAACTTGCCTTTTAGCTTCTGTGGTACCCTTTTGTCACATAGGACACCAGATGCTTGCCGCCACTTCATCCACCCTTTTGTCACATAAGGTATATGGTCGCACGCATATATAAAGTTCTGTCATAGTCGAAATTGTTACGTACCTTTGGGATAACCGAGTACAATCTCTCCAGAGGTAAAGGGGACAATATATAGAGAGCCTCATGGCTAAATATAGAGTGGGCCTATAGATGGGCCTATAGATAGAGCCTTAACCATACACTTAACAGAAATTACACTAAAGCTGAATGGTACAAAAATTGAGAATTTGTAGAGCAATCATAAATTGTTGTAATAGCTTACGTCATGCTATCTATGTAGGGGTATTTGCGAAATGATTGTTGATGTTGTAATACACTAATACTCCTAGCAACTGTAAAGGAGAAAAAAATAGAAAAAGAGATGGCTGCCATAGCGCCTTGAAGACTTGAGGGTACTCATAAAACAGTAATTTTGAGTACTTTTGTTATTTGCCTTTCATCTGTGCGTGGGATGCCTTAGTTCTCTTCAAATCTGTCATGTGTTTTAATTATGGTTATTATATTTTGAAATTCGTTGCTTGTGGCATAAAGGAAAAAAGGAGTTTATCTGAATCACCTCTTGATCATCGTTGAAGTCTTCCGAATCTCTTCTATTTGTACAGCTGATGTCATTGCATAATGTGGAAAAAAAATTAACTTTCAGCAGGTATCATCAGAGCTTGATTAACAGCAATTTGGCGCCTATTTACCTGCGAATGAAAAGCTTTGTGACCGCGCTATTCAGGAAGCTTGCTATATGAGAATGTTTTTTGTGGAGCATTAGAGCTTACCGTGTTTAGGTGCTGGATATTTTTTAAGACGTTGCAGGTAGTGAAGGTGTTGCCACGCTTTGTTTAATGAGAGTGTATCCAAGCTTGGCTCTGTCAATACTAATCTTCCTTGTGTACGGAATTTTCTTACGTAGATGTGACTTTAGAGTACCCTGCATACATTAATTATCAAATACCATCAGTTTATTGAATACGAAAGTATAAATACGGAAGGAAATTAAATTCTTATCAATTTTTAAAGGTCAACAACTTTATGAACTCACGAGCCATTATTACATAGCTAAAGACAAAAAAATTGTCTGTGTGACATCAAAGGATGGCAGTGAGGGGAAGCACTACTTAACAGTCAAGAGATGATCCATTAGTACATTTGTCAGTTAATATGTAATAATGGTAGCAGTGAAACCTATTGGGTACATTGCCAGAAATACTTTAGCGTGGTGTGTATTGTTTGCATAATGAAGAAACATTGACAGAAAAATATGCAGTTATGGGTAAATGTGGTGTATACCCATGTTTAGCATTAATTGATTAACCTATAGGAATGGCAAAAGAAAGTGAGCATCGCAGTCGCTGCTTCCAGAAATTGTTGGATTGCTACTGGCTTCCTCAAATGGGATGGTGGCCTCAGTTTGCCATTTAATAAGGAGGCAAAATGTTCATTGCAATCTGCTATTTCCTAAAACTCTGAATTCGAATACCTGGACACAGAATACCATACGTTATTATGTCAAGATTTTAGGAGAACATGTAACTGTGAAATTAACACCAATTTGTCTGTATATCAGCAACCTTTTATTTTCGGTGGTAGAGTCCAAAGGGAGAGACTGCAAAACTTAAGTGAGAATATCCCTGGTGGTCGATAATCGGTCAGCAGATCTATCTGTTTCTTAACATGGAAGTGACTTCATTCTAAATTCTTTATTGCTCCATAAAGTCTTCTGAAGTAGCAAAAGGAGTTATATTACCTTTTGTTTGTCAAGCCATTTGACCTGAAGGTGAAACAAAAAATATGTATGAAGGCTGGGTATCAAAATAGAAGAAACACAGAAATTTGTATTGTAAATTCAAATAACAACTTTTACAAACTATAAGTTTGGTTAGGATGTATAAGAAAGAATGTAATTCTACTGTCAAGTAAGGATTGTCTCTGGCAGATAAATATAACTTTGTGTTTCAAATGCCTATATGTCACCATGATATTGCTTCAGCTACACTATAATAAAATGTTTGCTGTTTTCAAATTAAGCCAGCGGGTATCTCGTAGCTGAAACAGACAGTGCACCTGTGTTAATACGAAATTTTACCCTTAAAACGATGAATAGGAAGCTAAAACTAAAAGTATCTTATAGAGCTAATTTTGCCAGACACATTTTTCCAATTGTCATTACATTTTTGTATCTTACTATCGGGCAATTTGGGTTAGTTGTGCATTATCTCAAAGATTGGTTGTGCTGTATGTAAGCAAGAAAGCAGTTGTACTGTATACTAAATTGCTCATATGTGACCATAATAGGTATTGCTTTAGGTGTATGACAATCAAATACTCGTTCTGAAATTAAGCCTACAGCTATCTCACAACTATTTCATATCATCATGGGACAGGCCAATCTTCAGTAAATTAGTAATCTTAGAACTGGAAAATCATGACCAATATGCAAGTATCCAGACCTACATTTTTCCAACTGCTAAAAAAATGAAAAGCCATATCTATTTCTGAAACAACCTTGTATCCAGACCTACCTTTTCTGTTGCACAAATGTACTGAGGAAAATCTTTGACAATGCTCATAGCTCAGGTAGCTTTCCTTCCTTGTTGAGGAACTCCAATTGAGCGATCAGTAGCTTTGCCTGCAATCATGTTATAAATTTGTAATCAAGCATATATCCTATAGAATTAGCACAAACTGAGCACTACTATGATTTTATCATTTATATATACAGCGGATAAGATTGAACTGATTTTTAGAAGCAATACTTATATGAGCAATGTTAATAATACGGAGTACCTATTGCATTCTTAATTACACGCGAGTTGAGGTGTGGAGCCTTACATTGTCATTCTCTGACAGCTTGGTCCTGTTGTTAAATTTGATGCCTGATGACGAACAGATGGTCTGCATCCAGTGGTGGCAGGCTGGTGCAGGATTTGGAGTGCGCACTGGTGGGTAGGAGAGAATGCGAGGTCTTTGGCGACGGCCTGGGAATGGCCCGGTGTGGTCTGCGCTGGCGGCACTCGCGTCGGCGGCGGTGGGGATTGGTTGGAGATCAGGGGAGCTCCTTAGCGATGCACGGGACGCAGAGGGCCGAGGAGAGCAAGCGCAGGTGGCTGTAGCGGAAGTGGGAGGCGCCAGCGGAGATGTGGAGGTGGAGGCCAACTGGCCGAGGGACAGGTCCGAGATGCCGTCTGGCGCGTCCGCGTCGAGGAAGAGGAAGGCGCCCTGCTAGGCGCATAGGCATGGCCTCGAGGAAGAGGAGGAGCTGATAGCCTCCTCGGCGCGGGGCGACGCCGCTGGCGTGGACTGGGTGGTGGTGTGCGTTCGGAGGGCGACGGCCGGCGGCAGGGGCCTCGGGGGCACGGGGAAGAGGAGGACTGGAAAGAAATTGGAAAAGGGCTGTGTTGGAAAGATTTGCGATTGAAATTTTCTCGAAGGATCTAAACAGAAACGTCTCATGAGCAGATCCGACGGTTTGCGGTTCTCTATCGGGAGATCCGACGGATATCAAGCGATAGATGACATGGAGGGCTCTTTTGCAAAGACCGCGACGCAGTTTTAGTTTTTAAAGATATGTTGTAATCCTTTCTAAAAAGGATCAAGTATGCTACTCCATATGTATCCCCAACCTGCCTTGTTTATGGTAAGGCTAATGAAATCAGAAATTTAGCCCCAAACCTGTGCTTTGGTTCCAACAAATGGTATCTAGAGCCTAAGTTCATCTGGGTTCTACCCCTACCCCTACCCATGCCAATCCGTCGCCATGTCTTACCCCCTCGCTCCCAATCCACTGCAGTCTACACCGGGCGTGGCCGGTCGGCTGGCGTAGGCGAGGTTGCTGAGCATTCATGGGCGGCGGGCGAGCACGCAACAGCCCAGGTCGCGGCAGATCAGCAAGAGGAGGCAGCGGTGCGAGCCCAGGTGGCTGCTCAGGTGGCGGAGCTCACAGCGATGCGCGCTGCTGAGGCGGCCGCGGAGGCAGCGTCAGCAGCTGCTGCTGCCATGCGCGGCGAGGACGCATGGGGCTTGGGCGGCGAGGATAGGCGGGAGCTACAGGGCGTGGACCAGCGCGGCTTCGACGGAAGAGATGCGGACGTGCGAGCCGCAGGTGTAAGGATCGACCCGTACGCTGGCGCACGGGCCGCACGAGCGGACGACCGAAGCGGACGTGACCTGGGCGGACCTGGCAGGCGCGACGCAGAGGCTTGGTGCTCGACCGCGAGGCTGCGCGAGACGCATGACCGCGGGGCGGACCCGAACGCGTCTTCAACAACCGGGGCGGACGCGGGCGCGACTTCGGCGCCCCAGGCGGACGCGGCCTTGACGGCGCCCCACGTGGACGCGGTCACGACGTCCTCGACCTCGACCGGGACACGGGCGCGCGTGACGCACTTATCGACCGCGACCTGGAGGTGCAGCGCCAGCGTGAGCGCGCGGAGCTGGAGCAGGCTCTGCGGGACTTCGATGCGCGCAACACCGGCGGACGTGGTCGCGACGGACGTGAGCAGGGCGGTCGGGACGCTGGCGCACGGAGCCCTCATAGGCGGCGCACCTTCCCTTCTCCAGACCGGCGCCGTGGTCGGCATGGCCGGCCCGGCTCACCTCCCGTCGTCCAGGCCATCTTCAAGGACGCCGGCGCCGGCGGCGGATGGCCCATGCTTACCAAGACCAACTACGCCGAGTGGTCCATGGTGATGAAGGTGAAGATGCAGGCGCGGCACATGTGGGACAAGGTACGGTATGGCGACGCCAACTTCTCCGAGGATCGGCGGGCGCTGGAGGTGCTTCTTGCTGCTATTGCGCTGGAGATGTAGTCCTCCCTCGCGGACAAGGAAGAGCGCCAAGGACGCCTGGGACTCCATCGCCGCGGCACGCATCGGCAGCGACCGCGCCCGCAGATCCACGCTGTAGAAGCTGCGTCAGGACTGGGAGAACCTGGCTTTCAAGCCGGGCGAGGACGTCGATGACTTCGCTCTCCACCTCACCACCCTGATGCAGTAGTTGGTGCGGTATGGCGACGACGACATCGACGAGGAGAGAGCCGTCGAGAAGTTCCTCCGCATCGTCCCCAAGATGTAGTCCCAGGTCGCCATAGCGATCGAGATGCTACTGGACTTCTCCGAGCCATCGATCGAGGCGGTGACGGGTCGCCTCAAGGCCATCGACAACTGTGAGCAACTACCTCCCTCAGAGCCGGTCACCGTCGGTGGTAAGCTTCTCTTCACCGAGGAGCAGTGGCTCGCCCGCCAGCGGGAGCGGAAGAAGGGGGAGGCATCGGGTTCGTCGAGCAGCTGCAAGTGCTAGCTGCGCAAGCAGGACAAGGCACGTGGTGACGCTCCTGATGGCGCCGACGGCGAGCGCAAGGCTACCCGCAATGACGCCTGCAAGAACTGCGGCAGGACCGGCCACTGGGCCAAGGATTGCCGGCAGGCGAAGCGTGGCGGTAGCGCGGCGGTCAGGCACACGTCGCGCAAGCGCAGGAGGGTGACGAGCCGGCTCTGTTCCTCGTACATGGGAGCATCGAGTTGCACTCCTCTCCCGCGCTGGCCGCCGCCGCGCCTCTCCACCTTGACGAGCTATGGGCCCACGTCTTCCTCGGCAACAGGTCCGGCGGCGACAAGATCGACGGTTGGTACCTCGACACCGGCGCCACCCACCACATGACCAGGCGGTGGGAGTACTCCGACTTGGACCCCGGCGTGCGAGGCTCCGTCAAGTTCGGGGACGCCTCCGCTGTGGAGATCAAGGGCGTCGGTTCTGTCGTCTTCACCGCCAAGACCGGCGAGCATCGGCTGCTCACCGGCGTCTACTACATCCCTGTGCTAGGAACTCCATCATCAGCTTGGGACAACTAGACGAGAACGGCTCGCACGTGGAGATTGAGCACGGGTCCTGCGCATCTGGGATCGTCCTCGCCGCCTTCTCGCCAAGGTGAACAGGGGGAGCAACCGCCTCTACGTCCTTCATGTGCAGATGGCGCAGCCCCTCTGTCTTGCAACTCGCTGCAACGACGACGCCTGGCGGTGGCACGAACGCTTTGGGCACCTCAACTTCGAGGCCCTGAAGCAGCTCGGCAACAAGGAGATGGTGCAGGGCATGCCGCGAGTCAAGCACGTGGAGCAGTTCTGCGACACCTGCATCCTCACTAAGCAGCGGTGCCTCCCTTTCCCCCGCCAGGCGAGCTTCCACGCCAAGGAGAAGCTGGAGCTCGTGCATGGCGACCTCTGCAGCCCTGTGACACCGGCTACACCTGGAGGCCGGCGCTTCTTCCTCCTCGTCGACGTGTCCCGCTACATGTGGGCAATCCTGCTCGACACCAAGGCAGCCACGGCGGACGCCATGAAGAGCCATCAAGCTGCTGCGGAGAAGGAGTGCGGCTGCAAGCTTCGGGTGCTGCGCACGGACAACGGTGGCGAGTTCACAGCGGCTGAGTTCGCGGCGTACTGCGCCGACGAGAGGATCCTACGCCACTTCTCCGCCCCGTACACCCCGCAGCAGAACGGCGTCGTCAAGCGCCACAACCAGACGGTGGTGGCCACTGCCTGCGCCCTCCTCAAGCAGAGAGGGATGCCAGCAATCTACTAGGGGAGCCGGTGATGACCGTTGTCCATCTCCTCAACCGCTCGCCGACCAAGGCCCTTGACGGCAAGACGTTGTATGAGGCCTGGCACGGGCGCAAACAGACGGTCGGCCACCTCCGTGTCTTCGGCTGCCTCGCGTTCATCAAGTAGCTCAACCACGTCGGCAAGCTCGACGACCGGAGCACATCAGGTGTCTTCATCGGCTACGCGGAGGGCGTCAAGGCCTACCGCATCCTCGACCCTATGACACAGCGCGTCCGCATCTCCCGTGACGTCGTGTTCGACGAAGGGTGAGGCTGAACCTGGGACAAGGCGGTGGAGGACGGCTCGACTTTGACTCTTAGACTTCGTCGTCGACTACGTCCACTTCGAGGGAGCTGTGGGAGCTAGCAGCTCATCTTCACCGAGCTCGTCTACCTCAGCACCCGGCTCGCCATCAGCTCCGGCGAGTCCTCCACCGCCTACACCACCAGCGAGTCCACCATCTGCACCACCGTCTACGCCCCGCTCTCCTACACCGGCTCCCCAATCTCCTGCATCGGCGCCCACACCTCCGAGATCGGCACCAGCAGCTTTGGTCCGTGACGAGCAGCGCACGGTGGAGTTTGCCACTCCGTTGTCCAACGACGAGGACCGCGTCGATGCCTACCACGACGACGAGCCTCTGCGCTACCGCACCGTGGACAACATCTTCGGTGATCAGCCCGCCTCTGGACTGGCGATGCACGACCGATGACGGAGCATCAGTAGGCCGTCAAGAGGATCCTCCGCTACGTCGCGGGCACCTCCGACTACGGCTTGCATTACCCGAGGTGTCTCGGCGCGGTGCAGTTCATCGGGTACGGCGACATCGACACGAGCAAGAGCACCAGCGGGACGCTGTTCTTCCTTGGCAAGTGTCTGATCAGCTGGCAGTCGGTCAAGCAGCAGGTGGTGGCTCTGTCCAGTTGCGAGGCGGAGTACATCGCTACCACTACCGCTTCGACTTAGGCTCTCTGGTTGGCTCATCTGCTGGACGATCTCCTAGGCAGAGACACAGAAGTAGTGGAGCTCAGGGTGGACAGCAAGTCCGCCTTGGCCTTGGCGAAGAACTCCATCTTCCGTGAGCGTAGCAAGCATATTCGCATCAAGTACCACTTCATCAAGAGCTGCTTGGATGAGGGGAGCATCAAGGCCGGCTACATCAACACCCAGGACCAGCTCGCTGACTTTCTCACCAAGTCCCTTGGGCAGGTCAAGTTCCAGGAGTTGCGCGCTCGAATTGGGATGGTTCAAATTCCACAGAAGGTGCCACGCAAGACTTAGGGGGAGAATGAAAGCATGTCTTATGTTTATCTATCTTAGGGGTAGTTGGTGCTTATGTCAGCATCTTATCTTATCATCTTGCTTTAGCATCTACTTAGAATATGCTGTAATCCTTTCTAAAGGACCAAGTTTGCTACTCTATATGTATCCCAACCTGCCATGTTTGTGGTAAGTCTAATGAAATCAGAAATCTAGCCCCAAACCTGTTCTTTGGTTCCAACATATATACTGTAGGACATTACCATTTATTGTATCTTTATACATGTGATTTACTCCTTCGATGGTACGGAAGGACCTTGGAAACGTCACAATTAGAGTTTTAGAGATTCTGGACTCTTGCATTACTCCAGTGATCTAGGTTTCCGGTGATTGCTGCCCCATTGGCTGCGGGGTGTCCGGATCCATTGGTTCGGCGCCCGGATCTGGCTTCTCCTCGTTGGTGGCGGCCGGATCCGTGTGGTACTACTGGGCTTCGGGCCACCGAGCATGCTCATGGCGACAGCAGCGGCTGGGCTCTGCAGGCGGACTCAGTTAGTCAGTTGTTGTTATGTTTCCGTCTCCGGTGCACTGGTGTGATGATCCATCTCTACTCCGGCCAGATCTATGCGTGGTGGTGGTAGTTGTGCCCGATGGACATGGGTGGCGGTATGGTTCGCGCACGCATGGCCGCTGGCCTTCGGCAAACCGGGTGGCGAGCTCTATTCCGGTGCAGCCACGGATCAGTACCGGACCCAGCGTCCGAAGGAAGCCTGGGCGAAACAAAGCCGCTCATGAGACTACGTATTTTTTTGAGCTTCGGCAAAGTGCGACACGACAAATGCATCAGCTTACGCCAGCGTCGGAGCCTGGGCGGGCACCCAGGGTCGCCGGACCCAGGGCCTTACGGAGTCGAGACGTTGGGCGACCACAGCCGTGCTGCGGCGGCGGCGGCGGCGGCGGATGGCGACTACGAGAGGGCTGTGTTGGCGACGGCGAGGAAGAAGTAGCGGGATGCGCAGTATCGGCGCTGAGAAGGCCGCGGTGGGATGCAGGCCATTGGCGGCGGATGGCGTCACTCCCTCGCTGGAGGCGTCGTTATGTTCCTGCCGTTTTGCACCTCCCTCAGCCCGCTGCATTCTGCACCTTGTACATCAGCCCGTTGCGGGTGACCGGCATCCGCCGACGGGACTCGGCGTGGTGTCTTCTCCGATATCCCTACCCGCTAGACTGGCATGAGGTCCAAGAGTTTTGGACGCTAGATGGAGGGGACATCTCAGATGAAAAAAAATTAAGGTGTTTGATGTAGCTTTTCCTTGTTGACCGTCTATGTTGGAGCAAGATGTGTGCTATCTTCACTAGATGAATGTAGCCAAGACATATAAGGTGGAGAGTTGCTCCTACGCAAGGTCAAGACAAGTTGATAGCAAGGACAAAGAAGTTCTGAAACTTAGCCTTTGTAGCTTTTATTAGTTATTAATCTCTCTTTCTTGTTGTTTTATGCTCCTCTGTTTTGAGGCTTTGAGTCTAAGAGCTCATATGACTTTTGGCTGCATGTATCCCAAGTGGATATAGAGGCTGGATTTTATATCCTTTATCTAAAAAAAAGTCTCCCTTACTCCATCCCTTCTCTGTGTACAGACAAGGGAAAGCCATGGCGAAAGACATTGCTGGCACTACAAAATGCGATAACATGGAAGAAGCAAGAATATCGCTCAGACTCTCAGCAGATGTATCATTTGGTGAAGAAAGAAAAAAGCTTACAGTTGTATACCTTCTCCCGTATCAAAGTTTCGACACTTAATTTTTCAGACCGTATTGGTTTAGATGGCTTTGCATCTTACTACAAGGTAATCAATTATTACAATAAACTTACATATGTATATATATTCCACTGAATCCAATAACAGATGATACATAATGTAATTGGATTGCTGCTATTTTAGGGCCAGTTATCCGATGGAGTCGAGATTCAAGTGAAAAGGTATTCTAGAGATGGTTTGACGGAAGCTAAAAATGAAATTGAAGTTACTACAAGCCTTCTGCATCGAAATATACTTCGTCCGCGGGGATGCTGTTTCAAACGCAAACCAGAAATGAGCTGCTGTATCAAAGGCAACAACGAAGAAGAAATTATTCTCATCTACGACTACATGCCAAACAAAAGTTTAGATTACTTTATCTTCGGTACATATCTCTATCATTCATCAATATTGAGATTATCGAGTTTCCATGAATTATTCTCCAAAAATGATTTACATTAGTCACTGACTATATATTTTGCAGATACCGTAGGGAGAATGAGAGTGCTAGATTGGCCTGAACGCCGACGTATAATCTATGGGATAGCTCAAGGGCTTATTTACCTTCATGAATACTCTGAATTTACAGTGATACATTTGGACATAAAACCATATAACATCCTCCTGGATTATGACATGAACCCTAAAATCCGCAATTTTGATATATCTAGAATATTGCCATCAGGTGTGACTGAAGATGAAGGAATCATATGTGGAACATTGTAAGGATATAAGAGCAGTTTTCCATACTTTTCCATTTCAATGCAATATACTTAGTACACTAATTGCACCCTTTATCTCATTTTCAGTGGTTACCTCGATCCACTGTTTTACACCACAGGCATTTGCTCCGTGAAGTCTGATGTGTACAGCTTTGGTGTTACAATGCTAGAAACTATAAGTGGGGAAAAGTGCGTCCGTGCCATCGGTCAGGGAGAACATTTACCCCCACGACATTTACCCTCACGAGTAAGTATTGTCATTCCAAATAAATGCACAACACCTGTACGTTCTACTTGTATAAGCAATCCAGAAAATGCAAATTTTGATTAAAAGGTAACGTTTGCTGTGGCCCTGTTAGGCTTGTAGGCTTTGGATGGATGGAAATTGGCATGAGATTATTGATCCTACTATCTATCACACATATGAAGACACGGAAATAAGGAGATTCATTCATGTTGCACTCTTGTGCATCCAGATTGATCTAGAAGACCGGCCGACCATGCATGATGTGACCGAAATGCTGCGACATGAGTCCATATTTCGCCCTGAGCCAAAACTGCTGCTGTTTGATCAATCTGAGTAAGGGTCCGAGGAAGAGTTAACTGTAGTTGAACTAAGATGAAACTCACCACCCCCAACGTGATATAACCAGTTAACCACATACATGTTGATGTTGTGCAGAATGTTTTGAAAGGACCACCGGAGCAATTCTCTTGTTTCTTTTCAGGTTGTTATTGCCGACGTTCTTTCCATTTCAGCTAGTAGTGGTGCATGGCCTGTTTAGCTACAGTCTGGGTCTGTATGACAACTCGACGCATGGTCTGAATGCCTGCCTGTTCATGCGGGGAGTACCCGAGGTTATGCTCGGCAAGATCGTCAGTCGCCATGCTTTCGTGCCGTGCATTGTGGGCAAGCTAGTGCCATTGCTTTGCTTTCCTTGAACTTGAAAGAAGCATCAAATGTAACAGAAAGCGCTGCCAAGTTTTTTAGCAGCACCAAAACAACAATCGGGCTCATCTTCTTCTTGCGTGCGCAATCTATCCCAAGTTCACCGGCGACGTGCTTTGCCGGTGATCCATGACACGAACATATATATAGCACGATTTGCCTGAATGATCCATCTATCAGACTTGTTCACCTGCCGAAGCGGACGATGTTGCTTCCTCTAGCTCATACTTGTTTGGTCTATTGTGCTCCTCGTCATCTAGCATGCAACTGGCCGTCATATTCGTCTCTCTGCCAGACGCAGTCGCTTCACTTTCACTCCTTGTTTTCAGGCCACAGCACGCTGTAAAAGGCCTCCAACTAGCAGGATTCCACCTACAATGCTGTGCTCAGCAAAAACTCTCTATCAGTCTATATAAATTCATCCAAATTACATACTACGAACACAAGATTGATATGTGCCCTTGTGGTTCGGATTTGTGATAAGTGATTGTCAATGTGACTGGCGCTTCGGGTTGAGTTTGTGAACTAACCGTGGCGTGAGTTGGGTTGTGCAACATGTCTCTTGGCTTGTGGTGTGCAAGGTGTAGAGCTCGGAGACGGTGGTCGACGGCGAGGTAAAGGTCAAGTAGGGATGTGCCGTGCTGATGGACTGAGAGCGGTGAAGGTCGGACGTGAGGCTTAGACTGAGGGACCAGGAGGCCGGGTGACCAGTCGCAGTGGCTGACATCTAGGGACATCGACAAGCGCAAAATGTAGATGGAGGTGGACCGTGTTGACCGAGTCAAGAAGGCGGTCGAGGACGGCAATGACACGTGTCGATGAGCGGGGGACGTATATGGAGTACGCTACTCGCGGGCAGTTTGGTGGGTTGAGCCTCAAAACCACCGGGTGGATGGTTTCGCGTGTTTGTTCTCAAAAACCGGTTGCGGTTCCGGCGGGAATCAGGATGGGGGTAAGTGGTGGAATCACATAGGTTGTGTCAAGACGAAGCAAATCTATGCAGAAAGCGTGACCGTCCGATCGACAGAAATTGGGTTGGACCATAATGCCCTTAGGCTAGGTGGGTTTCGCCCAAAAATATCCAGGGGCACTAGTGAAATTGTGTAATAGGTCTATAAATAAGATGGGGCTGCCTCCACTCAGCCTCACCTCTTGAGCTTTTTGTTTTTCACTCTCTAGTTTTCCCCCTCCCTCTAGGGTTTGCTCATTAGATCCACAAAAAAAAATCTTTAATCCGTGTAAACTGAGATCTTAAGTTGGGAATGGAGGCCCGAATACTCCTTGTGTCCTCCGGGGTTCTAAATTTGTGCTCATGATTTTGTTCTTCAGTGCGTTGTGCTTTTCGTTCTTGTTTTCCCCTTTCTTAGTCTTTGCTCAATTCGAGTTTTTCTGTGAAGTTCGTTTGACTCAATCGATGCTTGGACGAGTGATGAACAATCTGTCCAAGTGAATTTCATTAATTCCACTCGTGCATCAAGTTTCAAGACGATTTCATTTTTTGGGGAAAAACTGTGTTCTTGGGCAAAATCAGGTCTTCCTGGAGTTTGTATTCAAATTGAGCGATGATCTCCAAGGAGTAGCTTTCCAACTCCGTTGTGATCCTCTATGTTTTGGGAACGATTCATGGAGATTTGGATCGGTTTTGGTTGATTCTTGGTTCGCTACTTTTCTGCTCGAATCCCGTCGGGCTCTCTGTTCGTAGGCTGCGGTCAACGCACCTTCCGGTGTTCACCGCCTCGGTGCCGAGCGGTGCACCGTCACGGTGTCCGGTGCCCTGCCCTCGCACTCGTGCTCCCAGCGCTCGAGTCCGTGCAGTGCCATACGTTTCCCTTCTTCCTCGCTCGTGGCTTCTGGGCGTCCTGCGTGGGTCGGAGAGCTGCCCCTCCGCCTACGGTGTCGGGCTCCAGAGCTGGTTCGACGATTTTCTTCTGCCGCTCTCTACCGTGCAAGACCGGTGGAGTCGCTCCTGTCTCCTCTCCGTCTGTTTCGCTTCTGTGCGACTCCGGTTCGGGTCGTGCCCACCGGAGCAGCGCTTCGCGACGCCTTTGGGCCCCTGGCGCCCCGTCCGTCGCTGCGCTCCCTGGCCGGCTCGGCCCCGTGGGCACTGGAGGCACAAGTGTACACCGGACGGGCCTCCAGGCGGTGCACCGCCCGCTCGCTCGGTCTTTTCTCTCTGTCCCTCTCTTTGTTAGTTTTTCTGGTTGAATTTCTGGTCCAAGCTTCTTGAATTTCCGGCCCCTTTTTTAGCCCGGCTGTTTGGTCTGCAGTTTGGTCGTTTGATCTCCGATTTGTGTTCCATCTTTTGTGTTGGCTTTCTACCGATCAAGGAACCTGTCTAGATACTCTGATACCAGTTGGCTTGGGTATTTTGGATTCGGGAACTTAATTTTTCTCAATAGAAGTTGAGTATCTTATTTTCTGTTTCTCGATTCGGTGTGAGTGTTACGCGGTCCATTTGTTTTGTGGTGTCCTGCTGTGTTCTTAGGGAACATCCACCCACTCATCTGAGTCGAGGACATTACGGTATTTTGCTTTGCGTGTTAGGTGGTGATTTTGGAACACCGGCTAAATATTTCGAAAGAAATTTGAGGTTCTCATTAACCCCCCCCCCCCCCCCTCGCCGTTTTCGGTCCCTCACATACAAACAACATAAACTCTTCATCAGTAGTTTACATACAGAGTGAAATACAATGACGGCCCTTTAACTTATTGGCCTGTGCCAATCCGGTCCACAAATTTACAAACGTGGAAAATAGACCCATGGACTTGTCAAGTTATTCACCGTAGGTCCATTTCCCATCCGGCGCGGCCTCCAGGCGACGTGGTAGTGCCAGCGTGGCGGACGAAGCACGTGAGCCGCATGTTTCAACGGGCCTGCCACGCTCGCTTGCCGGCAGTACGCAGTCAGCTTGCTCACCGCCGACCATTTTCGCCGCCCTCGCGCGTGCTGACGCGCAGCTGCTTCAGTGGCGTTCGCAAGTAGGAGCTGGAGTACCTGGAAGCCGCGTCCCCGCCGTTAAAGCGCGAAGCCACCGACCGTCTCCCTCTTTCTCCTTCCTCTGCTCACCGCCGAGCTCCTCAGTTCGCCGGCCAATTCGTCGCCACCAAACCATCATCGTCTAATTCCTCTTGCTAGTCGAATCGCCTGCTCCTTGCGCACCCATCCGACCCGCTCGCGCCGCCCTCGCTACCGGAATTAGCCCGTGCACGCTGTTCCCGCAGCGGCGGCTCGCCATAGCCGTCGTGGACAGCTCCACCGTGGCCAGCCTCCTCCAGAACTCCTCTCGCCTCACCGTTGGTTGTTTTAGCTCCTCTTTGATGCCTCCATGCTAATCGGCTCTCCGTTTGTCCTTTTCATCATTAGGTCGTGCCAGAACGCCGGTTGCCGCCGTAGCCGTCCGCCATGATTGCAAGCAGAAGCTCTGCCACCGCTGCGTCCTATCGCTCCACCCCTTCGCGACCCAAGAAAAGAACGTCAGCGCCCTCTCCGTCACCTGTAGTACGCGTCGATCCCTTTCCAGGACTTCCTCCGTCGCATGAGCTGCTCACCGTCGAGCCTCTCGTCTTCTGAAGCATCCGGTTTTAAGAACAAAACCAGATACACACCATATATGAGTCCAGGAAGTCAAATCTCACATATAGCTACAAATAAGGGTAATATCAATAGACAATGCTTAATTACATAACGTATTAGTATAAAGAATATAGCCTC